>NW_009258491.1:161346-199783 GCF_000687185.1 Egretta garzetta | reverse complement strand
TGTTGGAGCAGGGAGCGCCGTGCCTCGTCGGGCAGCACAGCCACTCGAGAACACATCCCCAAGTCATTCCGTTTGCCAGCTTTGTGCCTCAACCAGCACCCAGCACGATGCACTGATTCGGTTTGTAGCTATGTTGAACACATGCCACTCTAGTGTTAGAAAGTATTTCTGCGTACATCGTTTCAGCATCCTCTGAGCAGAAGCAGATATTCTGGAGCAATTTTCCCTTCAGATTTGGAATCCAAAAGGCAAAGGTGTATGCACTCCCCTGTCGTACTGAAAGGAATCAAGGACTTCAGTATTTCTTCATCTATTCCCGGATAAAGCTCCGCTAAGAACATCCATGTTTTTCCAGCTTTACCACACTAGGAGCGATGTTGCATTTGCTCACCAGACAAGCCAACACCACATCCTGCTCCAAGAGATGCAGGCTGCCAACTTCTTAAAGACAACTTGACAGGTCTCTCGGAAGCTCCTAACCCAACCAGTACCAACCGAAATCAGCACCTTCGCGGGTTCCTCTGGGCTGTGAGTGCAGGGAAGCCGTCCCAGCAGGAAAGGCCCGCTGCAGCTTAATTCATTCTGCAGTTCAAATTAAGACTTTTCAGAATGTGATGCAACTCGCAGGAGTCCACCCACAGACAGCGCCCTCCCCGCTGTAGCTTTCAAGCCTGCAGGGCAACGTTCTCTCTGATTTTAGGCCATGCACTGGTAGCTTTAATATCATACCTCACCACCCATTCTGCCATTTCCAGTAGGTTCCTGTAACAGCTCACCAGCTGGAACATATTCCAGTTTCATAATTTCGAGTCAGGCCCATAAATACTTAATGGGTATTTCTCAACCCATCCTTTTAAAAACCTGTCCATTATTCTTGCTTGCAGCAAGTGCTCCTTTTAAGTCCTTGGCCTCCTATACACACACAAAAGAAAAAACATCTTTGGCTGTTTCCCTGAAGCCCCAGCCATTTTCATGTTCTGGAAGGGTTTTTATTCTGGTATCCCACAACTGGCACTTTCCCCCAGCTTCTCTTCCGACTTTTTCCTAGCGCATCTCTCATTGACACAAATATTGCCTACCTTGCCTCTCCCATCCTTGCTTCCCTCAAAAAATCCTTCACTACTACTTCCAGAGGGATTTGTGAGTCAGAGTACATCTGCATGGTCAGCAAATCACCTTTTTTCATAGCCATGATGTTTACAGACAACTTTTTTTTTTAAAAAAAGGCACACGTATTCCTGCCCATCAAGCCCCTCTGAGCTTGAAGACAAGAGTCACTTGTCCCACATCATGACCAGGTCACCCTACAGCTTTACCTGGTCTATACTCGTTTGAAACTTCATCAATACCTCACAAGACCTGAACTCCAGCATGCAGTATGGCAAGACAAGACGGGTGCCTGTGCACCCGAAATAATTCTTATACTGCACCTGACCCTCAAGATATGATGGACCTTCAGAAAGATTCCATCCTACTTTGGAACATCCCCATTAGATTATAAAACTCTAACCTGACACCCTGCTGAGAAGTTTTAGTTTTCTCCACTGTACTCTAAGAGCATATAAGCAAAAACCCCAACATTTAATGAAGTGTAAAACTAATTATTATGAAATAAAACTAGCTGTTCACAAAGCGGAAAACCATCACATTTTCATGTCCTATTTTCCTTTAAAATGTATTCCCTTCCCATCATCTAGCACACTTTGCAAATGTAAAAATAAATATTCTTCACAGTGGAGTGCTGGCTTGTAGGCTACAAGTGCAACAGTAAAAAGCTTCACAATTTAATGGCCCTTAAATGCTCGACATCTTTTTCACCTAATGTAAAATCCATCTGATCTAATAGCTGTGACTGAACTACATGTATGTTTTTTCTATTAAAAGTTAATTTTCTGAGTTGGCAGAGCAATACAAGCATTAGATTAAAAAAGCAGTAATCTCTATAAACTTTCCAGGATTCAGAGGCATTTCCAAGTCAGCTACTCAAAACAAAAAAAGAAGTCACATCCTCGCTTTAAAAAGTGTGTTACATAATGGGAACATCGTGCCAACAATCAATTATAAGCTGCGTTACCTTATTAAGGCTGCTTTACTCTTTCAGGAACTGATCACAAAATGCCTCTTGGGAAGCACCCCCCAAACCTCTTAGACACATTCCATTTACATTTGACATTTTTGTGACCTCCCACTTCTTCCCGTCATTTATCAGCAATGTTTGTCCACGAACACGTAACTACTGAACGCTGCCTTTGCTAGGCAGGTGATAACCTCATGGTTGGTTTTACCAGACACGTGGATTATGACTGCCATGGGAACTTCACCGATACATGGGCACAGTCCAGATTTTACCGTCACCTGCATGAGTCAATCGAGCCAAAACGACCCCAAACTTACATACAGCATTGCCAAGGGCATTGGCTTGAGCGTGGAAACATCCCCATGGTGTACAGCATTTAAACAATCCACACCTATTAAAACTCCAAGCGTTAAGCTCACTTTCTTGTGCACTACGATTTTATATTATCACCAACAGCAAGGCAACAAAAGAGTCCAATCTGCCATGTTTTACACAAAATACCGAATTACAGCGTTCCCAGGGAAATTCAGATTTAGTTTCCCATTTCTATGGCATTCTTTATCTTGCATCTGTTTCTAAAGCAACACTTCCTTCCTAGGTAAGTACTTGAAAGTCCAGGTAGGACTTTCTTCCCGAGTACAATCCTGCTGTTAAGAACAGTGTTATGCAAAAGGCAAAGTAAGTGCAATTAAAACTCCACAACCGCCTACTGCCACCAAGCTAGCAAAAGCTTTGTGGCCCTGCTCCTCCAGAAGGAAGCCACTTGCTGATGTGCCACTGAAAGGTTACTACAGAAGAGGCTGGACAAGGCTCTGAGCAGCCTGATCTGGTTAACAGTGTCCCTGCTCCCTGCCTCTAGGGGTCCCTTCCAACCTAAAACATTCTCTGATTCTGTACAAATGGGCTTGGTGGGTTTGCCTCCGTGCCCCCACCCCAAGAAGCAGCAACTTCTCAATTATCTCCTTTTTAGTATCATATTAGCAGGAAATACAGGGGAGCATTAAGGAAACTTTTTTTAAAAAAAGAAAAAAAGACACCCACACAACTTCCCAACCCCAGCTACCAATTCACATTTCATAGAAAAATGCTAATTTTAATTATTCCTTCCAAAAAATGTACTGCAATGGATGAAGCCAGTAATCGTATTCATGCTTTAAGTAACATGACTTTGGGTTGAAGTTGCAAAAGCAATCTTGATCTCAGCACTTCCAGGTAGCTGTTGTGGTATGGGTCAAGAAGTGGAATAACAGTGCACATTTTCACCTAGCAGCTTGCTTTTGAGGATGTTTCAAGCTGGTGTTGAAGTGGCACGCTGATCTCCCCCGCCTGCCCTCCTTAAAACCAAGATGGCAAAAGTAAAACACTCTAGTAGAAAGAAATTACTTTGTCTACTAAAAAATAAAAGAGGATGTAAATGTAATTGAAAAAGCTTTTAAGTAATTAGCCTCACTCTGCAGAAAAAGCATGGTTGGAGACCAAAATACCCAGCTAGCACACCTGAGGAAATATCAAGCTATCAGAAAATTATCACTGAAAAGCACTTCACGATGCCCTATAGATTAGCGGGCTCAGGAAAGCTGACAGAACAGTTACTGGCAAGAGGAAGTTTTAGACATACAAGACCTTGAAACAGTTCTAATGCAAGTTTCCTCTTCAGAAAAAACTCAAACACATACACACTCATATACTTTTTTCCAGGGTTGAATTAGAGATTTACAAGAACCCTACAGACTCGGAATGCAAGCAACGCCCTCAAAGGTCCAAGGCAGAAGCCATTTCTCCAGTCGTCGTTTAAGACCAGTAAAGTTTCACTTGCATTGCTCGTACCCTCACAACTTAACAACCTTTCTCATTTTCATGTCCCATGGACTGGATGAGATAATGTAAGCCACCAAAAATTAAGCTAATGGTGAAATTAGAGAGCGCTTTGCTTTCAAGTTACACCAAATGAATGGCTTTTGGTAGTGCCAAGAAATTATTCTGCAGAGATTGTTTCACGTGAAGTCAGGCAGCAGCGTGAGGTACCCAGCGAATACTCCTCCATTCCAAGCAGTAGCAAAGCTCCAGCAGCTCAGCCCCACACCTAACGGCCAACACGAGAGACAGCTCGCCCTGTTCGGTGTGGAAGTGGCCAGAGCCGACTTACTCCAGAGAACCAACTGGTAGAAGCTTTGAGGCTCAATCAATGCCAACAAAATTTTACCAATCATGAACTCTGGAAATAGACAGAAAAACTCAATAATCCTGGCAGACATCTACCACACAAATGTGCCCTGGTATTCGAGAGCATTCAAGCGAGTTCCATCTCCTTCCCAGACTATTTTGCCAAACTATTCACTTTTTTTTACCTTTTACAGAATTGACCACTACAATAAAAAAAGAAGAAAACATTTTATTGATAATGTAATATGGGAGAAGTTTAGAAAAACATACATAGAACTCCCTCAGTAAGGAAACGTACAATATCAAAATACGCCAGAGTTAGTATATCAAAACAAATTCTCTCTAATAAGAGTTTCAAGTAATGCAATCATAAAAGAATTTGGCTAAAGAGTAACATGTATACATATACTGAGATGTTTTCTGTAATAGTCCTCTAAGAAATTAAAGGAAAGCAGCAGTAGATCTGTTTAACTACAGACACATATTTAGTAAATATATTAAGTATATTTATATAATAAAAACTGCCCCGCACATTCGTCACTAAGCCTGCATCCTCCTCTATGTGGCAGCCATCTCTTCAATGCTACAACAAGACTACCCAAAAATGGACCAAAAAAACCCTGAAACAAACATAATACTATGAAAAAAAAAAACAAAAAACAAAGAAAAAAAAAAAAAAAAAAGAGCCCCAAGCCTGCGAGGTACAGCTCGTTGGGAAGCCCAGCGACCACAAAGCAGAGAATTCGCTCTGACTCAAGCCCTTATTTTTCAGGGACATGGAAGAGGTTTGTCTCTTCCGCATCAGGGCACCGGGTTTTTACTTGCTAGTTGCAAGGAAAAGCTTTCCACCAAGCAGGCTGAAGTTAACATGGGTACTGACAGCACTGACACCCTTTGCTCTTAAAAGAGCCACGTGCATTACAGGCTCATTTTTCAATTCCTTCCTTTGAATAGTCCCAAATTTCATGTTTTCTTTCGTAAAACTCACTTATGGGAACATCACCCTTCAGTTAAAAAATGAAGCCGTGTCTTGTTTAATAGGTAGATTCCTAGCAAATAAAAATTCTCGTTTCATGAATCCTTACTATTTGCATCTTTCCCCATAAATAAGATTATAGTACATAATTTACAGTTAAGAGGAAAATACCTTAAAGTTCCATCAGATAGTGTTTGAAAATCCAATACCTGAATTATCTAGCGTACAGCTTAATGAGCTGCTCAGTCTATACCGATACTAGGCTTAATGAAGAATGAAATTATACAGAAGTAGGACTGTTGCATTTAGATCAAAATGCTGCTCTACAAACCATGACACTCCAGTCCTACTATTTCAGCCTACGGTAATCAAAATTACAAAGCATTCATGAAAAAAATCTCAGGGGAAGAAGAGGCAAACATAAAAGTTAGTGTTTTGATGGAAAACCTGATTTTTAAGTCTTGCAAAGAGCAAAGGCACTACATCTTAAGCTTATATTTAAATAAAGCCTGTAACTTGGCCAGCCAAGTTACACCATAGACCTAAATACCTTCCATCTACCTTTGCAGCTAATTTACTAAGCACGTTGTAGTATGTCTTGATCAGCTTATATGACAAAATAGCCACTTTCTCTTAATCATTAAAGGAGATATACAGCTACAATATTTAGCCAAGCCCATTTGAACATAGTTTATTTTCAACTGTGTCATGAGAGTTCGTTATAGGAGAAACTGGAGTTACTGGGTATAGGCCTTGCTTTAATAAGTGGTCAATCAGACATTAAGATTATTTAACTACTATGTCATCATTTTGACAGTCAGCTTGTATACCAATTTTAAAAGACGTTCTACATCCTTTATTAATCTAATGAAAGAAGTGTCAGATCTGAAATTTAGTAGCCCTATTTTACTGTTTTACAAGAAAATACTTCAGCTTTGTATGTTGTTTCGTATTTGGAGGTTCTAATCGCAGCTATCTTATCATACTTATATAAATCTCATGAAGGTTATCACTACCGTAAATCACAGCACTCCTACAAGATGCAGCAGCCTTCAAGAGCAATGGCACCAAACACATCAGCAAACAAGTCCCTGTCTCATTCGAATGATCTGTAGTAAAGCAGCTTGGACATCTTCATCCATGTGACCCTAGAGCAAGCAGACACTCAGTTAAAAGAAAAATTAAAAATTCCATAAAGTATCAACCATCCAGTACTAACTAACATTAGGAGACTCTTCAGAATTACCCAAAAATCATTGCTGTATTTTCAGCAGTCTTGGGGAAAATATGAAATACTTTAGGAATCCTGGTTTGGTTTTGGTTTTTTTTTTTTTCCCCCCCCTCAGAAGAGAAAGAAGGGTCTGCCACTCTGACACAACAGTTTCCTTCATGAAAATACAGTGTGGGAAAAATGACTGTTCCTATCCTCCAGACTCCACAGCCTGCTGCTGTGGTCGTGCTCCCTCTTCTGCACGCTTAAATGTCTGAAGTCATAAGACTCGAATTAGTTGACCAGCTCTTTGTTTAGCGAGAGCCACTGGATAAGCCTCTGCATTAAGTTTCCAACTTCTGCTCTACTTTTCTCCAGCATTACCTGGGATGATGCAGGATTAACAGCACGCTCATGTCACCAGGCACCATCGCCCTTCAAAGCGGGTTACTGTTCTATATAGTTACATGTACACAACAAAACTACGGCTGCGGTGTATGCTTACTTTTTTTTGGCTCAGTCCATTCCAGATCAAAACTCTCAACACGGAAACAGGCACCTGATGCTAGTTTCAAGTTTATTCATGGTCTTTCACAATGGCAGTTAGAAACAAGTCTCGAGAATCTCTACACTGAGATGACACAGTAAACCAATCTGAACTTGGGACTATCATACCTGTACAGCACTAAGAAGATGTGTCCGATAAACTGAAACTACCTCTTGGTGCTGCCTTTTAGCATCCTATAAAAAGAAGATAAGAAGAGGAGGTGAAGTCATCACATTTTTAACATCTACTCTTGCCTATTTCCAACTTTGTGGGCTTGGTTTGTGCACTTACAGACTAGCCAAAGCAGAATTTCAAGGTTAAAGTTAGCTATATCCCCTCCATTAGGGAAGAAAAAAGTCACTCCTTCACTTTTTTTATTGCTTACCTGCAGCAAAGCAATTTTACTGAAAGGCTATCAGCAACAGGCTGATCCAGGGTGTCAGCCCAGGTAAAACTTGTTTCATCCACAGCATTAGCTACTTGTTTAGAACTACCCAATTTAAGAACACTTTGCCTTATAAGGGTCAACCTTGCAAATCCTATTAAAGATGTATCCTGCTTCTGGGCAGATCTACAAATAACTAACTTTGCTCACATACATAGCTTTAATTGTGAGCTTTACTGAAGTCGCAGGGGCCACAAACGTGTTTGTACACAAAACCACAGTACTTCCCTTAAGGTGTTCCCCTCTACTGTTAGTACTTAAGCAATAGACTTCATACGGTTTGCAGAAAAGGGAACATAAAGTCAAAGAAATTAAGAAAGGACCACCTCACTTTCTTTCAAAGTGAGAAAAATACACGGCTGGGGGGTTTTGCAAAAAAATATTAATGTGGAACTCACATACAGAAATGGTCGTGGCATGAACTATAGTGGCATACCTCGTAAGCTAAGTTCTCTTTAAATTGTTTGTGTGCTTTTCATCTGGAAAAGCTCCCAAAAATTAAAAAAATAAAAAAGATGAACACCCTACTTTTGAAGTCTAAGCCTGCAGTCAACCCCAGTGCTCCAGTGACCTCCTTTATGCAAGAAGCTGTAAGCAATGCCATTGCATTTCAGACAACACCTTGCATGATTACTTACAGCTAGCTGTTGTTGCAGTGTCTTCACTTGGTTCTGGAGCGTTTCAACCTGCTGGTTCTGCCTTTTTGAGGGAATCCCAGTGGTGTATGTAAGCTGAGACAAGCCATTAAGAGCTTGTTTTAACCGCTCTACATCATTAAGCAGCTCTGTAATCTTTAAAAAAAGCACACAAAAACCTCATTAAGGATTTCTCAGTTACCGAAAACTAATCATCTTTAACATTTTTTAAAGTCTGATGAAGATCAGCGAGCATTGAAGGGTCTTTGTCCCAGCTTGCCATCGCATCTGCTAAGAGACCTCACAAAGATAAAGGACTTCATTGCCATGACACGCTATCACTGGTTCACATTCTGCTTCCTAGCATTGAAATCTGTAAGGTGCAGAGGTGTAGACCCCGGAGGTCAGACAGCAACATAAATGACTTATGCTCTAAAGACATTCCAGGTCTAATCTCTAAAGAGGACAATGAACAGTCAGAAGGCAAGCCAGAGACGCTAAATAAATGCAGCTCTAAGCTACATGCACATAGAACTGACCTGAAGAAGTACAAACAGCATTCATTTGATATAAATACAAAGCACAGCTCTCAAAACAACAAAGTGCCTAACATCTATGTCAAATATCTTCCAGATTCAGAGTTAGTACTGTTTCCTACTCCTAGATTTTACTGTTTACTAAGTAAGAAAGTGTTTTCACATTAACAATCTGCTAAAGTGAACCAGACATGTTTGAGATCAATAATAAGCCCATTTATGCATTTCAACAGCTAATTGGTCACAAAATCATCATCTTCCTTACATCAGGCTAACAACGTCTCTCACACGGAAAGTGCTGAAGTAGTTTATCAGCACATGGAAACCATGCCAGGAATATTTTTCTGCATTTAAAAGTAAGCTAAAAACATTCAAGTAACCAAATTGATGGAAAAATGAGCTCATACCCCAGAAGTCTGAAACTCAGCTTCAAAGCTTTAGAGTTTAAAAACAAATGATGCCTGAAACATAGGAGGAATTAGAAAAACTTAGTATAATGCTGCCAAAACCAGGACTTCACCTTAGCAGATCCGGGCCAGTCCTGGGTACCTAAGGCTCAGCACACAACGTCAAGCTGGAATACCCAAGTAGCTGTATTTGTAGTCTCATCCCTTCATGCTGAACTGAAAGGGTCAGGAGCATTAACTGAGACATCCTACCTTGTTATCCTTGGCTTCCACCTGCTTCGCCGATTCCTGTATTCTCTTCTGCAAGTCAATGATCGTTGTCAATGATTTATCACACCTTTCTTTCTGGTCTTTAATTTCTTGCTCAATACTGCAACTCCGTAACTGGAGCAACTCCTTTTCATCCTTTAAAGCAAGCTCACTCTTTTTAGCTTGCAAAGCCTCCTCGCATGCTTCCTCATACTTTTTATTCATATTGGACAAGTTTTCAGCTATGCTATTAATCTGGGCCTCCAGAGTACTTTTCATGGATTTGTATTCTGATATGTCAATCACTTCTTTGCTCTCCAGGTCTGTTAGAGCTTGCTGAGTAAGCTGAATCTCCGACTGCAACTTCAAGATCTCCTCACTTTTAAGTTGGTTTTCTTCTTCCTTTTCTTTCAAGCTGTTTTTGGTTGCTACAATTTCTTGTTCCAGCATTTCCTTCATTTGTGTATATTCAACCAAAGGTATTGAAGATGTTTTTAGATCTGACAATTCCCGCTGTAGTTCTCCTACTTTTAGTGTTTCTTTGTCGTAACATTCCTTCTTACTTCTGAGGGCTTCCTTTAGATCCTCTACAGTGTGACCAAGAGCCTTCTTCAAGGCTTCAATCTGTTCCACTGGAAGATGCTGAGCCTGCATGATTATGGGCTGCTGGGTACTCTCTTGCAGCTCATCTGTCCCTTCTTTTCGGCCTGTGTATTTCTGCAGCAGTTCTCTCAACTGCTTATTCAACTCCTCCATTTTGTTTGCAAACATTTTTTCCATTTCACGGGACTTCTCAGTAAGGATATAGTTCTGCTGCAAGTCATTTTGGATGGACAAAATGCCATTCTTGAGCTTTTCATTCTCCTGTTTGCACTTCTTGTTCTCCTCCTCACTTTCTCTGCACTTGTGCACCTGGTCCTGCAACTGTGCTTTTAATTCTTTCACAGTGGCTTCATAGCTTTGTTCTCGGTCTTCGAAGGAGGCAACCGGGGCATATTTTGATTTAATGCACTCTTGAATTGTGTCAAGTTCCTTCTTTTGGGCTTCAATTTCTGCGTGCAACTGCGAAATTTCTTCTTGACCCCTCTTATACTCAGCCATGATCGCAACATTGCTCTCCTGAAGGTCTTGCACGCTTTTATTTAAAGCAGTCACTGTGGTTTCGTGATCTTTTAGGCTTATGTACTCAGTTTGCAACTGATTCTGTAAGAGTTTCACCTTATTTTTCAAAGTTCCATTTTCTTCATTTACCCCCATGAATTCTTGCTTTAGCTCTTCAGTTTTTGCCTTCAGGTCTGACAGCTCCCTGTTAGTCTTTTCTAGTGTGTTAGTCAAGGCTGTTTTCATCTCCTGATGTGTTGTACCCAACACATACTGATCCCTGAGAGTCTCTCTTACGGCTGTGTTTTCAGAGACTAGTTTGCACACTTTTGCTTGTTCATCGTCGTATTTTTTCTGAAGCTCAGCAAGCTGCTTTTCAAGTTCAACGGCATTAGATTTTAAAGCTTCCACTTCTTTTTTGTGCTGCTCCGGAGACAGGTACGCAGCTTGGAAACGGCTGATGTTCTCACTCAAATTGTTCTTCTCTGCCAGCAACTTTTCGGCTTCTGCTTTGCTTTCATTGTACTTCTTTGTTATTTCAAAAAGCTTCTTGGTCAGGTCGCCGACAGTCAGATCATTTGTTTTCTTCAATTCTTCGTGAATTTTTAAAGGCACATTCTGGCTTTTAATTTCAGTTTTTAGCATTTGGATTTGCTGCTTAAGCATCTTGTTATCGATCTGCAAGCTTTCCAATTCCTTCTGCAGAGACTGATTCTTCTGTGATAATTCAGAAATTGTCTTCCCAAGCTCCTCATTTTTTTTCTCAAGCCCACTCCTCATTTCTTCATGGTCTTCTGGCTTTACATGCTGAACAAGTTTAGCTTTCTGGCTCTCGGATTCCCTCTTTAAAAGCACAATCTCTGCCTGCAGTTTTTCACGCTCTCCTTCCATCTCCACCAACTTCCTTGCTTTCTCATTCATTTCGTTTGATAACAAACTCTTCATGTTTTCAAATTTCTCTGAACTTACAGAGTGGGCTAACTTTGCTGCTGTTTCTTTGAGCTGCCCTTCTAACTCCATGACATTTCTTCCCCTTTTATCTCGCTCCATCTCCAACTTCACAAGTTCCTTCTGCAACCTTTTATTTTCCTCCACCAGCCTTCCTTCATCTCTCTTGAATTCTGCCACCAGCAATTCATTCTGCTTAATCTGGTTCCTTAGCTTTCCCACTTCAGCAGAGGCTCCCTCATACTTCGTTTTCATTTCTTTCAACTGATCCTTCAGCTCCTCTGTTAGCTTACTGTTTCCCAAAGCAGCTTCATTAGTCAGGTGATCTTTCAGAGCAAGAAAGTGGGTCTGCATTTGTTTAACTTTGCCTTCAGAGTCAAACATTCTTTTCTGTACATCTCTTAAAGCATCTTCCAGTTGTTTTATCTGTCCATCAGATTCTGCCTTGGTTCTTTCGCACTCTGATGCCAAAGCTTTGCATTCAGATACCTTGTGAGACAGTTCTCTCTGCAATTTGCTGATTTCTTCTTTTGCTGCACCGTAGCAGGTCCTCATGTTGTCAAGTTCTTTCTTTAAAGTTTCCTTCTCTGAACTGGATGATTGGTTAGGCAGGGAGAGCTCCAGGGGTCTCAGCATAGACCTAGACTGAAGATAAATTGGGACAAATCTGATACCTGTTTACAAGTTCGACAACTCACACACATATGAGCTGTCATATACATAACTGTCTTAAGCCTGTGTTAATATGAGCATTAAAATTTGTCTGAGATTTTTTTTCTCAGAAACACATTAATCTATTCTTGCACATAATACAAGCCATGTGTATTTCAGCTTTTAACAGTAAAAATCTTGAACACAGCTCTACATTACTGTTTCTCAGTCAGACCCCACTGACACTAAAGTGCAAGTATAGTATATTAATTTTGTTTCCTTTGTTAATCATATTTAATAACACATCTGCTAGAAGAAATTTTATTAAGAGATTTCCCCTGTCCCTCAAGCATGCAAAAATAATTTGAAAAGGAATCAGAATGGAGTAGGTCATGGTTAGCAGAACCTTCTCTCTGAAAAGACTGAGGAAAACAGTCATTTAATTCACTGTCCAGTAAAGGCTGTCTCAAAAAAACAATGCTGCTCTCCTGCCACGTGGTCTTCGCTACATGCTGGGATGCTATTGCACAGCACAGGCTTGCTCCAACGATCTCATTCATCTTCCAAGGACCAGAGAGCAGTATGGAGCTTCCAGACACGACTACCTTAAAGCTATTTAATTCTTAACTGGGACATAGTTTGGGTTTTGGTTCTTTTGGTTTTTGCCCCCCCCCCCCCCCCCCCCCCCCCCCCTTTTTTTTTTTTTTTAAGAATTGCACATCAACTCATTTTAAAATTCAACAAAGAATGAAAAATCCTAAGACCATTTGGATAGCCTTACATAAAACATGCCAGAAGAGCCTGGATTGTTCTGTGTTACCAGCAGAACATATAAAATACATGTAGCAGTGAAATCTGGCAAGAAAGCATAGGATACTAAGATTTATTTCTAGCCACCGCTCACTTCTGGAATCATTACAGGTGAAATACTCAAGTGTAAGTATAGTTTGTCACTTAGGACTGATCCCTATCATGTATGACTTGCTGTAAGAGCCTGATGGGCCTTCTTAATATCTGAATTATGGTTTTAAAAGGTAGCTTAAAAAGCTAGCTATCGGCAAAGTTGGCAGGTAATTATTATATAGCTGGCAGGAAAATAAAGTCTGAGCTTTAGCTGAATTTAAAAGAGGAAAAAATTACGGAGGTGAACAACCAGCTGCCCTGACTGTTCATCCAGCAGTCTGCTGATTCAGTTTTAACAACACTTATAAGAGACTGTTCAGTGTTGGACGTTTTCACAGCATTTAGAGCTATGTCACATATGTAACTCTGGAGGGCACCAGTGGTTAAAAATAAACATAGCAAAGCAGTATCGCAGGCAACCTTGTATTCAGAAGCAATGCTTAACATACATGTATTTATATTCAGCTTTCCCAAGCATAACTATCTTGGAATTCTCTCAAGTGGCAAAATATTTATTACCTGTGATTCCACAGCAAACGCTTGGCCTTGCTTAAGTAATAAATCTTCTTTTCCTAGATTTGCAAAGCAAACAGTATTTAGTATCTGTGCAAAAACAGTAACACAATCCCAAGAACCTTCCTAATTTTATTCTGTTCAATGGGACTGCACTAGGCTGCAGGCTGGTGTTTAAGTTCTTGGTATTAAAACAACAACTCCTTAATTAAGTCTCATGGGAAGTCTGGACAAACTCCTACTAACAAAAAAAATCCCCCCTACTATGCCAGGCTAGGTGTCGTTCTGCAAAACAGCCATGAGAGCCACCCCAAGCGAGCTGCATGTCTGCACAAGAACACACCAGGGAAAAGCACCCTCTTGCACCCCAATAAGTGATCCTTCCTGACAGGCAGCCAAACAGCGCTCTCAACAGCTCCCGACAGATTAAGTAACATCTTCGGGTATGCAAGTGCAAGACAAGCCTGTAACCAAGGTGGATGCAAAAGACTTCAGTTTCTGGAACTTGAACTCTTTCCAACAGAAGTGTAAGCTGAGGTCTTGTGTTTTAAAGTTGCTTTCAAGCCTGCCTACGCTCAAGCTTTCACGATGACCATAGTTTTCTTGTCGTGAGCTACACACGAGTGTTGCTTATGATAGGAAGAACAGAAAGTGGAAGACTCAATCTGGAGCGCCGATCTTGCTCAGCTTGTTTCTCACGTCATTAGAAGATGCAGCAGAGCCACAATGCCCATTTCACAGACCAAATCACTCAGACTGATCAATAGTGCCCTAGCACTCGGGTACAAACACAACTGGGGCCAGCTGACTGTTTTCCGAGGCATGGAGTGTGGACACACACACATTACGCTTGGCTACAGTTGAGCCCAACAACAGGAAGAGATGACAAAAAAAACCCTTTTGTCTCTGTATTCTAAGACTGCAGCATGCATGGCAAGTTCAAGAATTAAATATACTTACTATTACCAAAGTTACTTCCACATCCCACAAAGTCAGCCTAAAAGCAAACAGCAAGAAAGACAAAAATGAAGCTGAAAATTCACTTCAGATTTTTACTATATGCTAAGCTAGGGACTAAAGGGCAGGGAAAGCTTTTACAGTGAGATAACCATTTAAGACTTTCAACAATTTAGCACTGCTTAAGTATTTACTACTGTAAGTATCAACTGCTACATTACATTTCAAATCAATTAACGTACTTCATAATATTTGAGTTTAGCTTTGAGAGCTTCAATAGTTCTTAAGCTTTCTTCCTGCTGTTTTTCCTTGGTAGATAGGATTTTCTTCAGCTCATCTTTCTGAAAGAGAAAGAGTGCCCGATAGCCAAAGCCACAAGAATGGCCCGATTTATAAGCAACTTTTAAAAAAGTTTAGGGAGAACTTCAACCAAGATCAGCACTGAAAGAATGCCTCAATTTTTGATTCTGAAGTTCTTCCACACCACTGCTTATCTACAACACGAGTCTTGAAGAATGAGTCAAGGGAATATGCACCAACATAATCTCCTATTGTTTGTTTGCATTTATTGGTCTTGCATTACGGAAAGTCACTACAGAGATATTTGTAATATTAAGTCCATTTTAAAGGTACCATAGGGATTACATCCATTATTTGTGGATAACAGAAATGCTGTGCTGCTGCATAAACTGAGTGCGTATCAGTAGATATTTTATTTAGCATTTACAGACAGCTCTTTTCTCTAATTTTAAATCCCATTACTTAAACGCGACAGTCACTTCCCCTACTTCACAGTTCTATTACGCTTTAAGGTGATGCATCGTACCTCATTTTCAAGATCATCTGCAAACATTTGCTCCTGCAAAAATAACAAAGAAATTCCCCCACAAATCATTTTTTCAGTAATGTTTAAGGGGCTTATACACAGTTCATTAGTTGACGAGTCTACCCCAGTTTCTAATGCTACATCCCCTTCCATTTACCATCCAGCCGCTGGCAAGAGAAATAAAAATCAACAGAAGTTAGGGATGTCTGACAGAGCCATGGTCTTGCTGTGTATACTAGGAACCGGAATATCTTTTCAATTATCTAGATCATATGCTACTGAGGTGGAAGAGTACAGTTTTTGAACAGAAGTTTGCTGATTTGGGAAAGTAAGTATTAAGGAGTTTATAGGTTTTGTTTGTTTTATAAAGGCAATGCTTAAGGACAAAAGTTCAGACAAGCCAATGATTGCAAGAAGAAATATTCTATCCACGTGCAACATTTTGGGGAAACTGCATACACTTCTCAAATGCACCTCTGCAAAAATACAGTGAAGGAACAAATGTGAGCCTCCACCAAGCAAAAAAAAAAAAAATCCTGCTTTAATTTTCTTCTTCAGTTGTACTGGTCATTTAGGCCTCTAAGAAGAGGGAACATTTTTAAAAACAGGGTTTTAAATCTGGGTGAGAAATTCCCTATTAAAACCCTTTGTTTCTGTTTTTGCCAATTGAAGATTCTTCTCCATGTTCCCACTTAAACTAACAGCTGGAAAATAAGCAGTGGCTGTGATAAACTACTGACACACAACACCGACATTTAGTTGTACAGATGAAGTTTCCTCTCCAAACTACAACATACCAGAGCACCTCATGGTTCACGTTACGTTGCAAAGGATAGCCATAAATGCTATTGCTCAGATTTACAAGTATCAGTGAGTGACGCTGTAACATGTCTCCTCACATTCTGAATGTGAATTGAGGGTGCCCGAGCCCTGGCCCAGGCTGCCCAGGGGGGCTGTGGAGTCTCCTTCTCTGGAGATCTTCAACCCCCGCCTGGCCGCTGTCCTGTGCCCCCTGCTCTGGGTGAGCCTGCTTGGGCAGGGGGGTGGCACTGGGTGAGCTCCGGAGGGCCCTGCCAACCCTGGCCATGCTGGGATTCTGTGAATACTGTTACAAGACCAAAGGTTTTTGCAGCAGAAGAAAATGACAGTGACACAGAAATAATTCACAGGGAAGCAGTGAAGACCACATCCTAATTACATGTGCTTTCTTTTTTACTTCTACCAGCCTTCACTGTCAGCACCAGGTGGTTATTACAGCTGCCAAGTCACAGTATTCCAACTCCAGGTTTACCTCATTCAGTTGTAGTTGTAGCCCACTGATTCGATCCAGCAGCATCCTTTGCTCTTCTTGCACTTCTCTCATTCGATCTTTCAGATCTTGATTTTCTAACTCCAACTCCTTAAAAAGTAAGTTAAAAAAAATTTAAAACCCCAAACCCACCACACTACACACAGACTGGGAAAACTAAAGAATCTGAACCAACAATTTGAGCAGTTGTTAAAGACACCGAGCCTTGCTTAACAAGTCCTCTAATGATCTTCTGGCCTTACTCCAGGTCCATTTCATTCTGAAGGTTTACACAAAGCACAGGCTCCAGAGTTTGAGCTAACTAGAACTGAAAAGCTTGAAATCTCATCTAAGTGTACACACAGGTACATTCAATGCTGACAGCACGCAAGAGGCTGCTTACCTGCTGTCTGTTACCAAGTAAAAATAACTCATATTAAAACATTTCCTGAAACCCGACCACTGCAGCCAAAGGCAGAATGAAAAAGCCTCACCAGCATGAAGCACAGCAACCTTTAAATGTGCTGCTAATTGCTCCAGCAGCCACAAGAATCACCCTGGTAACGTATAATAAATCAAACACAGGAAAGTGATAGGCCTTTGCGCCGTCCATCAGTTCAGCGCTCACAGGCAAACAAAGCATGTTTAACTCTGGCCTGATAATTGCCACCTTAACCGTGGTGAACTACTTCAGCTCAGACCAGAAGAGCTGTATTTAGAGATCTTTATCCTTTTATTACAAAGCATTTCAGAATAAAGGCCGCAATTTCTCAGTTGTTTGTTTCCCATAGCTTAAAACAGTGTTTACCTTTTTGAAAATCGTAATGACATAGTAATGAGATGAGAAAATACTGGTTAATAGAGCAATTATGACACAGGTTATCTTCAGTAAGACACTTAAGCACATATCTCTTAATAATGTTAAAAAAAAGGTAAGTCTTCCTGGGTTGTGACCCTATGATTTTACTGCAGGCAAAAGTATTAGACAGAAGGTTAAGAGATAGGAAAAGTTAAGACATGAAGAGACTTGCAACTATTTATTACACAAACATGTTTGGGGTTTTTTTTCTCCTGGAAAAGTTTACAGCTTATCTGCATAATTGCCACATTACACAGTCATGCAATGAAGTTTGAAGTAAACAGCAATATATGACCTTTCCTAATAGAATCACTAACGCTTACTTGCAAGCACATCTTGTCTTTAGCATGTCTGGTTCATTATGCGTATGGGAACACGCCAGTCAGAAATCCTTCTCGCTTACCTGAGCACTATGCTCCTTCTGATACAGCTTGGCATTCACCTCCTCCTGCGCATGCAGCCGATTCCAATTCTGTGACATATTAGTAATCTGTTATTGCAACAGTAAAATACTCGATTAAATTGCTGTTATGTTCTGCAGACATCCCTTTCTGCGGACAGTGGGTTGCTCTCAGCCTCTATTTCGGCTTCCACTGGGGGGCAATACTACCAACAGTCACATTTTGACCGACTGCGTCTCAGCAAGAGGTCATTCCTGATCTCATCCAGACAGTAAATGGGATGCTCGTCAAAATTCTAATCCCGAATATGCACACCATCGGGTATTTTTCAAATAGAAATAGACACACCATCTGGTACAGAGGGAACCTTCTCAGCTACAGATGAAGTTAAGAATTCAAAAAGTACCGAGCTGGTTTTGCACAATAGCACGATCTTCACCACCCTCTCAACAATACCAGCGATATGCTGCCTTAGGAGGTCGGTGCTATAAGCAGCCTTACCTTTCGTTCAGGCTGCCCTTTCTTCATGGTATCTCTCGCTAAAAAAGCACCAGAAAAATAGGAAGTTAAAAAAATGCATTTCATTTGGACACATGCAACACCTTCAGCTAATTCTATCAAGTTTCGCTCTCGGGAGGACGTTTCAAGAAATAGGTTCACCACCACCACCCCAGTTAATCAGCTCTGGAAAGATTCACAAGTACAAAGTCTTTCTATAAATAAGGCTAAATAACTCCTATGATCAATCCTGCAATGCCAGGTTCAGCAACGTTAATACTCTGAGGCATCAGAGCCTGCATTAACCTTAAAAGCTTTATTAAAAGCAAGCAAAACTAAAAGCCTTCTTCCCCCTCCCAAACAGGCAGTTCATCACCTTTTTGTTCAAAAGGCTACAGC
Source organism: Egretta garzetta (assembly GCF_000687185.1). NCBI lineage: Eukaryota > Metazoa > Chordata > Aves > Pelecaniformes > Ardeidae > Egretta > Egretta garzetta. Next base: position 181,194 of record NW_009258491.1, on the reverse strand, counting down.
TGCCCTCCAAAAAACACTTCCCGAAGACACAGCAGTGGGAAGATACACAATTCAAATGAAAGAATAACAGCAAACTGTTATAGCCATGTTCTTCTTACCTTTGCTGGAATCCTCAACGGCAGCTTTTATTAAAGCCAAAATGTCAATATTGTCACCAATTCTGGCATAGTAAGCACAGTCATGACCAAGGCCATCAGTCAAACTAACATCCGCACCATTTTTGAGCAAAACTTCTACTGCATCCTTGCAGCCGTATTCACAGCCTAACATTAAGGCAGTCCTGAGGATGGGGAAAAAGATTGCATTCAGAGACTCGGGGATCTCACACTTTAGTGGAGCGATCACTTACGTGTACGAAGGATTATTTCTGTATGTCTAATCATGGAAACTCGAGTCAAGGAATCTTTCCTCTACCAGGAGAGGAAACTAAGCTTTAAAGAGTCATTTAGTCAATGTTTAAATATTTGTTAAAAAGCAAACAAAACCACGATAATGGCAGTATTTTCATTAAACCCACTGCCTTTGAGAGAGCCACCCTGTGCTTTGAAGCTTCCTGTGACTTTTGGCTTCCTCTCTATTTAGATACAAGTCTCAATAGACACAACACACACAAGACAAGAAGTTTAGACAAAGTTGAGGGGAGCAAGTGCTTGGGACCCTGGCGATGCCTTCCAAACACTTGCCAGCTTCAGAACATGCAATGCAAGTACCCACGCCTTGTCCCCCAGCAGCCTCATGTCCATTGGCCACCAGGCAGTCATCCTCCAAGAAATAACTGGCAGAAGTAGCAGCTACAAATAGAAAACCCTTCCCCTGACGGCCTTCCATGAATGTAGAAGCAAACACTTCAAGGCCTTTAGGTCCTTTTGGAGCTCCAATGGGACTCAAGCGCTTCTTGACAGAGTACCACTTTTGTCATGATCCATTTTGCATATTGATCCCAAGGAGTGCAAGATGCAGTTTGGACAAACCCTTAAAGCAAACCAGCTGCAGTTTCTCTGCTGGCAGTAACAAGAAAGCAATAAAAAAGGCCACAGTTATCTGCGTTATTGAATTGGCACATCTGCTTCTGAATCAAATCCCAGGTTCTTTTCCACTGAATTTAGCATATTTATTCTGTAGCCTGAAAGCCAAGGGACAGCTTTCTACCCTTTAAATGTCAGCAGGCATTCTGACAAGCCTCTGCATGCGTTACCTGTTTTGTTTGTCCCTGGCATTAACATCCGCTCCTCTGTCTATCAGAAGCTGACAAACTGTGGGACGACACATCTGAGTGGCCAGCACTAGCGGTGTCCTCCCGTCCTGAAGAGAGGGAGGGGGAATGAAATAAGAAAGGGGAGAGAAAGCCGCAAAAGCACAAGAACTCCAGAAGGGTTTGTACAGGAGACAGCTATAACCAGCAACTTACTCCATCTTTTGAATTCACTGAGGCCCCATGGTCACACAGTAGTTGTATGCTTGAGGAACAGTCTGACATAGCTTTCAAGAGAAGAAAGAGCAAGTTATACAGCTGAAAACAGCCTGAGTGAAACCTCAAACACCTCCTTGGGTGTATTTGTTTTGCAAAAATTCATGCAACTAAGGTAAAGCATGACAAGGCTCTGTGACTTGGTTCTCACGCAACCATCTCAAAAGCACATGAAAGAAATCAAATGCTACTGTTCAAGACACCACATGGCATAACAAGGCTTCAGACAATCCAAAGTAAAGGTATCTTAACCTACTAACACCATTGCTCTGAAGCACTGCTCGTCATACTGGCTTAAGACTTTACTGGACAATTTATGAGCATCAGAAGATACCTTCAGACCTACAACCTCGCTAAGGCGAAGTTTCTTATTGAGGACAAACGTCGTGACAACATAAAACATCATCTCCTCCTACAGTCACCAAAATTAAAGAGAGAAAAATTCTGCCCATCTGAAAATTAGTCCATTAATTAAGTCTATTTCATACTACAGTTACCAGAAGAGCAAAATCTCCTTTCTACCTGCATCATGAAGAGCAGTTCTTCCTTGAAGATCCACATTCTCCGTTGGACAATTGTACTGTTAAAATAAGTGACCACGGTTATCAGTTAGGATTCAGACTGCACTTACAAAACATGAAGTGTTTTGAGGTTTGAATTGAAGCAATAAAAAGTGATTTAAGAAAAAGTTTGCAGTTTAAAAGTATACTGATAGCCATGAAAGCACGAGCTATGAGCACATGCACTTCAGTGTTCTGAACACATTGATCATAAGTCGTAGACGTAAGTTACGACCATGCAAAGAGCACGCACAATTCATCACAGGCTTTTCACAAACACGTTCAAATGCGCATTCACTATGGCTCAGATTCTCTGTTACTTGTCATTACTCCTTCGCTACCAGTACCACTACTCATTCTGGCACGCCACAGAAAGCGTGCCATTTAGATGTGCGTGAAGACATGCATCAAATAAACAGAAGATGAAATGAACTCATTGAAAGTTTGGGGGGGGGAAAAAAAATAAAAAAATCAAATGAGCATAAACTGACCAGGAATAAATGAAGTAAAAAATAAGTATCGCACAAACCTAAGCACCCAATATCGTTTCATTAATGAATGATTATGGATACAAGTGCCCATCTTTTGCAGAAAACACTCCTATTGAGCAGATCTTTCAGTGCTGCTCTTCTGAAATGCAAATGTATTCATAGAAGGAGCACTAGTCTTTAAAAGACACTCAACTCCATTTTCATTGAGGTAGAAACTACAAATGGATTTGATTGCCTATGTGAAGAGAGGAAAAGATGTTTATTTTCTTTATTTTAGCACTCTTTCAGCCACAACTCATTATTTAATATGAACAGGTCTTTCCCCCAGGACCATTTTATTTTTTAAAAGAATGTAATTGTTTAAAAAAAAAAAAAGGCAGAGAGATAAGTGGCATATCCCACTTTCAAACCAGTATATTTAAGAGCACCTTTTTTCTTCAAGAATAAAAACCGTAACAACAGACAAGTTGTATTTTTCAGTACCTGTAACAGCTTCTGCAAACATAAAGCATGTCCATATTTTGCAGCTAGGTGCAATGCGTTTCTACCTAAAAAGAGAGATCGACATCCATTCAGGATCTATTTTGAACATGCATTTACAAACACCACACAAACTCAACACACCTATGCTGTTTCTCAAAGTCTATTACTAATCACATAACGCTAATTCGTAAGAAGTTAACTTGTTATTCACTAAAGCATTAGCACAGTTCATTTCATCTCAACAGCAGTCTTCTGCTTCCTCCGTAATTCCATACACTTCATTATCTTGCATTTCATACATCACATGGGCAGTACACATATGTCTTTGAACTGCTAGATTGATTTCACAGCAAGAGACAGTTCAGATCAACAGCCACATCGGTTTAGATACAATGGTCCCTTCCCCCCCTTAACTCCGCTAGTACTATAACCAAGCCATCTCTCCTATATACTTCACTATTTGCTAAACAGACTTTTCTTATTTTAGACAAACTGCAACCAAGGATTCAAGTTCATGAACAGCAAAGTTAACCTCAAAATACTGTGAACAACTCCACATAAGCATTTTACAAAAAGTCTGTCATATGGAAGGAGGCTGGATTATTTCTGTAGTGAAGCTGAAGACAAGGCAATGTTTGTTAAGTACATTAAATTACGAGGTAAACAATCTGAGGCAAAAATCAGCACCCGTTTTTAGTTACCTCTTTTATAATACTTTCACATCAACTCTGATCTCTCACATGCAAACCAAGAGGCATGCAGAGGCCCTCTGAAGGTTTGAAGGCTCAGTACGGGTGCACCAACACCTACCTACCTTTTAATTCTCATCCTCCTTGTGTACAGTACTTTACAAGCCTCAGTGAAATACACTTGGTATTTAAATGAACACAAATTCATTTAAAACGGTTCTTATACTGGTTTTCTCAATCAGAAATACTGATCTCACCAGTGAAACTGGAGCAGACTTTATATAGTTATAGCAGCACAAAGCCAAAGTTCACAGGTTCTGCTGCATCTCAGGGACATGCATGAACTTCTGTTAGTGGCCACAACTGGTTTCCTCCAAGTTCAGCAGCAAGTCACAGATAATTCTTTTGCCAGCCACACAGAAGTGCACGGAAAGGAAGAATACCTATCCTATAGTCTAGCTTAATCCCACTCCAAAATAAAAACCAAGCTGAGAACTTTTGCAAGTTGCAGGTGGACATTTGAGGGAGCCTACCTGCAGCATCAGTGGCTGTGATATCAGCTCCGTGAACAAGGATGGTGTTCAAGCAATCCAGGTTTCCCTTTGATGCTACAACATGGAATCTAAAAATTGAAAATACCTTGCTTAAGCACAACTGTTTTATAGACAAAACAGGTAATATTAACCAGGAAAGTCAAAGCAAACAGCTGCATACTGAAAGCATTATACAGTACAAATGCAGCTCTGGACAGCATCCAAATGCAGTTCGGAGTTTTGCAGATTTTACATTAAGGAACAAAGTGACTTTTTGGAGAAATAGTAATTATTTACCTTGAATCAGTGAACCAGGTAAAAAAACAATACACTTTCCATTTCTCTTTAACATTCAAACCTGGCAAGAGCAAGTATTTACATACTGATCTTCACTCTGAAGTGAAGATTGTTTATGAGAATTTGACATTCTAGCTACCTGGTATTCGAGTTTAGATGAGGCTAGAATCTAACATGATGCACTACGTAGATTTACGTATTAAAAAGCTTTTAGAGCAGCAGCAAGATTTAGGAATCAAGTCACTTTCAGCAGCTTCCCAACACCATTATTGGAGTAGTGGAAGTGACTTACGCAGATCTCCCTTCCACATCCAGTTTAGTAGCACTGACTCCTTTTTTGGCAAGGATTGATGAAACCTTTTCCACATCGCCCCTTTCAGCTGCTTTCATTAACCTGTCATCATACTTGTTCCAGTCTGTGTTCAGCTGAATAAGAGAGAATTAGAAAAGCAGGTGAGTTTATGGTACAGTATTGGTCTACTAAAGCAACCTGAATAGAAGGCAGAATCATATGCAATTGGCAGGGTGGTAAAACAAAAAAAAAAAAAAAATAATAATCTTGGTTTACAGATGGAGTTGTACCTGTTAAGATGTTTACGTGTAACAACACTGCAGCATTCCAATCGGGCTGTTAGCATTGAATGTACGCTGCTCCCAGACAGTCTGGTTAAGTCACTTTGGTCCTAAATGAGACCTTTAGGACCAAACCTCTTTGGTTTTCATCTTTCTGCTTTGTTCTAACAGGACTAAAACTAAAGCCATAGTTCCTTATCCTCATTCTCAAATGAGGAGTTTTCAGACAGCTGCTCATATTAGGTTGGCTTTAGACATCTCCTGCTGGCCCCCCTTTGCCTGCCACGTGAGGCTGCCCAGACAGCTAGCTTTTCACTGCTTCTTTACTTTCTCTTCTCTCATCGTGGACACTTTAATCCTGACCAAAAAGTAAGTCTCTCCCCCCACAGGGGCTGATAAACAAACACAAAAAAACCTGCTACAGGGGGCTGTGATGAACTGAGGACTTCACACAACGAAGGAAGGGCTAGCATGGATACTGGTACACATACACACTTCATAGACAAGCAACTTGTAGTATCTCAAGAACATCACAGCATGCCTAGAAGGGACTTCAGAAGTCCAAGAGGGAACCCCACACAAGACCAGCTGTAGCTCTGCATTGCTGTCCTGGCACTCATCTAACTCTCAGAAGCTCCTCCAAGGGCGAGTGTCCAAGCGGATCTGCAGTTCAGTCCTTCGTTAATCGTATCAGAACATTTCTCCTAATGCCTAGTTATCACATCTTAATCTCTTCACTACGCACATTAAGAACTCCCCCCCTTTCTCTGCAGCACCTATATCTGCAAAGCTCATCTCAGTCTCATGCCCTGTAGGGAAGGCACATCAAGTGTCCTCTCACATGAACAAGGCAATTAACTCGATTAATGTATGAAAACCCAAGAGTTTCTTGTTCATCTCATTTGGATTAGATGATCGTTGTAGGCCCCTTCCAACTGAAATAGTCTATTCTCTCTTTATTGTCAATCATTTAATTTGTAACTGTCTAAATAAAACCGTCAAGTGTTTCATTTTTACATAAATATCTGTCCATGTCTCAGAAATTACAAATTAATAAAGAAGATGCAACACAAATGAACAAATAAGTGAGGAATGACAAGTAACAGGACCCCAAACAGTACTGCTAACAACTTCCAATTTAAGTAATCCTCTCCAGTATAAGCTTTTCAGTATTCCTAAAGAAATTGTTTCACAAGGAAGTGAGCAGGTAAGACACAGCTGCTGGAATTTTCACCTCTATCGACCATTATATAGTAAAGGTGCTCAACAGGGTGAGATTAAGCTTGGAGAGATATTTGAAGAGGACAATTACGAGATGCGATCAACAGCAGACTTCAGTTTTCATGAATTCAGCAGTCAGCAACACATGAAATATGTACTAAATTTAGCCCTCTCTAAACCAAGTTCACATTTATCAAGAACAGCTGAGCTTCGCAGCTTTACTGGAAGATACACTGTTTTTCACGTCCAATGTGTAACTAAAACTGATGAAAAATCAGCAGAAAAGAAAAAAAGCAGAGTATTTTCACCTCATCAACTCATACAAGTTGCTTTTCCTCAAAACAGTCTTTCACCCACCAACAGGGGTGCCGAGCTGGGCGCTGCTTCCCACCACGGGCCAAGGAAAGCATCCCTCCCCTCCCCAGCCACTCTCCCTCGGCTTCGTGTGCCTCGGGCCAGGGGGGCACGCTCGCCCCGCGGCCACCCAACAACCTGATCCATAAGAAAATGCCTATGGGAAGAACTGCCATGGCCCCCGGCTCGCTGACCTGACCCGCCTGCAGCCAGGGAAGAACAGGCACAAGCACGGGGCAGGGGATGGCGCCGGGTCTGGTGCGACACCAGACCGTACCCCAACCCTGCATGGTACCAAACCAAATGCTGCACTGCAAGTCAATGTAGGTACACACATGACATCAGTACAGGAACAGGAATGTACTTACTAATTCAATTCACCAAACTTGGCCATTCTTAAAAATAGATCTGAACCAGCTCCAACAGGTCCCAAGCAGTTTTCAGATTTTAACATCAAATGGACTCCCTAAAAATATGCACGAGGACACAGTTTTTCCTGACTGTGTCAGACTGTTCGAAGGGTCAAAATTTAGCCAAGTGTGATATTCAAGAGACGAACATCTACTGAGCCGTAGAAGAAAGATGTTCAAAGTCTATAGCTTTAAGCTGCCTGCAATTACCAAAGCAATGCAGAGTGCAAGGGAAGTACAAGTCAGCTATAAACAGACCACCATGCATTCAGTCTCACGTGTTCATCACCCCCCACTTTTTCCTTGTTTACTTCAAATTTTGAGTTCCAGGCCACAGGCCAAGCACCCCACTCCAAAACGCGGAGCTTGTTCTCTTCGTTGCCAAACCATCCTTTCGGAATTGCTTTACGCTTTTCAGGAAATTCTGTTCTGTGACAGAAACCTCAAGGCCAAGCTGGACACTGATGACTTGATATTCAAGAAGCTTTTAACAGGAAAAAAAAAGGCTTATAATGGAGTATTATGTTCAAATTTAACTCTACATAGCAAAAGAATTTACTGCTACCACTGAGACATAAGCAGCCTGTAGGTGCATGAAGTTACTTTTCACAGCACATCAAGAGTCCCATGCCTCACTGAATAAAGAACATTAAAATTGGTAAACCTAATGCCTTCCAAAATACAGCAGCCAAGTCTCTAAGCGAGCAAGCAGCCTACCAATCCCACATCCTTCACATTGCGTTCATCACAACACACTCCTCTGCCTCCTTAAGCACCAAAGCCACCACGCCAGAGTCTTAGCAGTCTTCATGTGAAAGCAAGCAGCACAATAATAAACAAAAGCCAAAAGCCATGCACAATCTTCATGTTAAAAATACAGTTACATTCTAGCAAGACAGGACTACCTTTTCCTTAAGACTGTCTGACTAGCAAAGACCAAAATTATTCAAGATTTAATGTAATAAAGTCTGGAACATCCACAATGGAAGGCACCAGTGCCAGCCAGCCGCTTCTCAAAGTCGTCAGAGCCCAGCACTGCAGCAAGCAAGGTCTCACCTTGCACCAGAGCCAGGCTTTGCTACATAAGAGGAGGAAAAAAACCCAAATAAAACCTAAAACCCACTGCCACCACCCTGCATCTGTAGAAAGATTTGAGTAATGGAGTTGTAATCGTGATTATCTTTATTCCCCATTGCCATGATATAAATAAGATTACAGTAATCATAAAGCCTTCGCAATAGCTCGTTCGGTACACTACTTGCTAAAAGTGACATGAAGTAACAGAAATAGACAACTAATGGAATTACACCCACGGGCGCTGCCCTGCCGGAGGGCAGTGCCAACTGTCAATCGGTTAAAACACCCATTAGCTTCAAAGCCAAGCCAGCCTGGCCTAAGGAAGGCTTCACGCCAGCGACTTTCCTGCTCCCAGCAAGAGCTCCCTGTGTTGCCGGAGGAGACAGCGCTCCTCCACAGCTGGGCAAAGCTTCCTCAGCTGTAAGCTGCCTCGTTCCGCAAGGTTTGCGTCTTATTTTTAAGTACCTTAGAAATTATACACACATAGCATGGAGCTCCGTCCTCTCCAAGTTCTTTTGCATATTTCACATCCTTAGAGGAAAGCCAGCCCATCTTGTGTGTTTGCAACTGGGTTTGCATTGCCGAGGTTCACACTTGCAGCTTATGCTTGCCAGCCCAAGCTCACTCAGACCTATGGAACACCCTTCATCAGCCATTCTTTCCTCCTATTTTGTAAATCTTCTGATTAACAAGAGCAGTTTTTTTAATTACTATCATCTTAATATAATTTTTCCCCCCTTTGCTTGTAACACTTAGGAAGCGGATGCACTTCACTTGTGATGTAGTAAATCAAATATTGTCACCTGAGCATTTCGCATTTAAAAAAAAATTCCTCACAGGAAGAGTTGTTAAAGACAGATATAACCCACGTTAATTACAAACGAATAGTTACAAAACACTTTGGAAATTCAATCTTTCACATGTTTGCAGTTGTAAACCACTGCCATGAAAGCTAAGATACCTACTGTGTCTTTAGCTGCACAAGAAAACCAGAAACTCATCCTAGAGCTCGCAGCTTCTTGCTGCCAGGAGCGATCAGGTTATCTCGCATCAAGTTCCCAAGCGCTGCCGCTGACAAAGCACCAAGCCAAAGTTCAAAGAGGTGGCTTCAAGAAGTGTACGCTCACCACCGCCCTGAATTCATTCTGCTCCATCCTTCACTTAGCTTGGATCCCCGAGTATATTCTCCCCATCTTCAGGATCATCTTCAGACTTCATAACTCTTAAAGAAAATATATATGGGCTACCCCCGGCCAGAGGGTGCCCGGCCGGCGAAGCCCGTCGTGGGTCCGGCCGCCTGCTCAGCCCGTCCCCGGCGAGCCCCAAGAAAACCCTCCCAAGCTGCTGTTTCTGGGTTGCAACAGACTGCCAGAGTGACTCAGACTCACACGTAAATATTGCCCAGATCGAAAATATCTTGTAAACAATACGTAGACAGTCTCATCAGCCCAGATCTATTTTCTGATAATCCAGTACTTGATAGCCAAGAGATAGAAAGCCATAGCTATTCATACATTCCCCGCATGCTCGTGCCCTGAGTAACACATTTTAGATTTAACGTTAACTAACAAGAGAAGCACGCAGGAAACTCCACTGTGGTGTTGTTATGTTCTGCAGACATGCAAACACTCGCTTTAAAATAACAAGCACGTTAGTCAAATTAACTGTCCACTGACATTAATGAAGGTCATACTTATCCCCACTAATAACACAGGACTGAAATACTCGCAGGAGTAATTTTTTCCCATTCCACCACCCCAAAGCCGAAACCAGACTCACGATCAGACTTCAGACAGTTACAACTGCAGAGCAGATGGAATGCATGATCCTATTTTGACAGAAATGTAACCGATTTTAAATTAGAAAACACACATGCCTCTGCTTTAAAAAAAAAATCTCCTTTTACAGCACTGAAATCCGTTCTGAACAGCACCTGGTTTCAGCTTTCTGCTGCTGCCAGTCTGTCTCCCAGCACGTGAAATGAGAGGAGGCACAGGGGCTGTCAAAACATTAAATAGACAGCATGATGATTAACAGCGGGGAAGATGCAGACTCTCAAGTTTTAAATTTAAATGGAGATCTCCGGAGTGCCGCGTTTAGAGGGCTAGGTCAACCTTACAAGCAATGCACTGTTTTGTCTGCAGAAGATAAACATGGTGCACAGCCAGAAAAAACACATACGCGCACACCCTGGCGGACACACACGAGAGACTGGAAATAACCTAATAAATGGGTCTTCTCAGGAAAGAGGTGGTAAAAATCACTCGTGTTTCCACAAATTCACGCTTTCCCAGTAACTTCTGAACCATGGCCCATCACTTGCTGGGAGCACCAGCCCTTCGCCTCCCCGCACTAACATGTTTCACAGAACCTTCCAAGACTTCTCCGCAATTAGTGCCCACGTGACGAAGCCACTCCAAAAAAGCTCAATGACTGTGTCATCTCACATTAGCTCCTGACCAGAACCACGTCTGTCTACTTCACAAGTGACAGCAACAGCAAAAATAAACCAATACCCGCTTAACTGAAATCCGTTTGGTGAGAAACCATGTAGGTAAGGCTGTGCCTTCCAGGTGAACAGTCTTTAATTTATCTCAAAGCTTTTACTTGTCTGCATTTTATCTGCCTGCAGACATTGCTTGTGACTGGTGAGCTGCACTCATCCTGCAGCCCCTTTATGCTGAAGATCCTCCCAGGACAGTCCTGACCACAAGGTTTAGGATTGCTAAACCACATTCCCCACTCCTGCCCGGCTCGGACTAAGCACAGCCAGCAGTTCTCAAGCAGCACAGTTACAAACTCACACCCATTTAACTGTTCTCCAAGGCAGCCAAATCTCAGAGACCTCTAATGAAACACGCTTGTGTTGCATTCTTTCAGCGTAACCAAAGTTTGGAACCTAATTCAGATTCGGTTTTCCAGAACAAAGGCCACCATTGCATACACCAGCAGTGCAGATCACTGGAGGTGCCAAACTAGCCGAACATACCCTGCACACCTAGCTACAGCCAATATTGCCCATTTTCTGTTAACACAGAGCACCTGCTTTACCTAAGCTCAGCGGGCCAGGAGTTCCTCCCAGCTCCAGGTCTCCAAAGATAAGGGAGTACCCCAGCTCCACCATCTGGCTAGGATCAAATGCAGTACTTGTTCCTATCAGCTAGTATCTGCTGCGCTCTCAGATTAAGGGCTTTACATTGAGCAGATATACGAGGTGTCTGCACGCACTCTGTACATCCATCTGGTATCGTTAACGCCTTCAGGAGTGGTGCAGAGACATACGTACACACCAGCATGCTCAAAGAACATAAACTGAACAAGCACAGAATGCTTTTCCAAAAGCTCTCCTAGCTTTCAGTCAATCGTTTAAACAAAATTCCTGGGCTAGAGGGATTCTACCTGCATCCGTAATAATTCTGAATGAATTGCTCTATTAACTTACCCAGTTTTTCCTCAAGTCCAGGTAAGCTTTTAGCATCCTCAACATTCGGTAAGGGACTGGACAACTTAACTACACCTTGCATGAACAATTATCTACTTTATTCTCTCTGAACCCAAACCCCCTTATCTTAGCAGAAACTTAGCAGATCAGAAGTCAAGCCACTTTACCTACCCGCAGTTCTCATGTTGTAGATGTCTTTGGACCATCACATAACATCGCTGCGCCCTCCCACGCTGTACGCCGCAGCACTCTCAGCCAGCACCAACTCGGGCAGCAGATAAAGAACATCACCGCTCCCGGCTGTTTACGGAGAAGAGTATACAGCATAGCTCAAAGTTTATAGGGGACTTTAAAACCACAGCCTTCGAAAGCAAGCCTGTTCCTCATCTGTCACTACAATTAAGTATTTAAAGATGGGAGCAGTGAGAGCATTAATGATGGGCACGAGAGGTATTTACACTCAGGGCATATTTGGTACCCAGACTAATTACTCTCACTTTTCTGAGCAAAGCAAGACAAGATGTTCTAGTTGCTGAAAGCAGTGGAAAGGGCGCACCATTGCTGGCAACGAAAGCCATGTGGTGCTATCAGCAGGGGCAGTTCTGACAGGCTACAAAAATAATTATATGTATTTGTACACTGCTGACAACCTGAGAAGCAACTAGCAAAGTTAGCGTTTAAGGTTTATTATTGTTATAGGATATATATTTACCAACAAATAAACATAGCACCATACTTGGGGAATATGAGCTTGAAGCCACTGGGCCCCTTCTCCCTCTCAACCAAAAAAGAAAAGCAGGGGGAGTCCCCGAAGCCGTGCACGGTATCACCGCACACCCCACCAGCCACCCAGTGCCCCACCGAGGGACGCCGAGCAAAGGAAGGGCTTCATTAGCGATCCCCAGGCACAAAAGCAGAGTAATACTGGGGCTCTGGGGACCCAAACAGGACAGATGGAAGACAAAACAAAGATCCCAACCCTGAAGGCCTTTGGAAGGCAATCCATAACCCTTTAATCCCAGCAGCTCTTCTGCTGAGATTTTTCTCAACCCAAATACTGTCCAGAGTGAAATTCCAGCAGCTGGAAGGGGCCTTTCAAGACTTTTCACTCCAGCAAAAAGCCCCCAAGAGGAGATTTCTGGTCACCAGCCTGAGCACAATCCACGAGGTACGACTGCCACATGAGAACGCACCCATCTTTTTAAAACGACAATAGGGGCACAAGAAATGCTCATCTTAATATTGCAGTGAAACAGTTTGTGACAAGTTAACTTGTTGCCAAAACAGAAGCATCCATCAGGAAACTTCCACCTGAACTGGGAATTGCTCCTCCAGAGCCTCTAAGCACTTTTGCCTACGTAGCTGCAGAACACCGACTACCTAAATAAAGAGTGTATTTAAATAGAACATGGACAACCCTTAGCAGTCGCCTAACTCACTTCAGGAATACCAGCTGTAATTCAAAGCAGTTCTTAAACCTTTCAGCCTGAAAGCTGGCATAAACCTGTGAAAGTGAACACAGCTCCTCGTCACCGCGGGGCTAGGCAGATAATCCTATTAATGGAAAAAAACCAAAGGGGACACATCCTCCTCTAATGCCATTAGTGGGTGACATAAGCACATAAAGCACACCGAGAGCAAAGAGCTCTGGTAAAACACGGCCATCACCGCATACAGCCGGTGCTCACAAATACATGAACGGTCCTACAAGTTATCTAGACAAAAACACTAACCTCAGGCTCTTATGGAAATAGTTATAAAATAAACACTGTCATTTCTGAAGTCTGTGAGGGCCATTAGATAGAACAATTCTTGTCAAAGAAGAGACCGAGAACTATTAATTATTTTAGGCCCATCTTTGATATTAATTTTTCCAGTTTGGGTCTCATGCAGTTCTCCTCCAGAGAAGGGCATATGCTCACTGACAAAGGAGAGTTACCTGGAAAACCTAAGCGTGTCACGTAAGCCGAGCACGGGTGAGAAGTGCAGGCTCAGCACATCTACCAGCCTGCACATTTAATTTTCCTGCTCCTTCTACAGAGGTCAGAGTACATTTGTGATCAAAACTAACACCTGGACAGCCACACCCTGCGATTTTATACGGCACAAAATGACGACTGCTTTTGAAAATACTTCACAGACTGACAAAATGAAAGGACAGGTTAGACTACCAAAGCTATTTTTTAAAGATAGGCACCAGGTGTAGTTTCCCCCTATAGCACAGGGGCACATCAGACTTTCACTTATCTGCGGATGCCTAGAAAATACAGCAGATACCAGGTTTGGGAAAGTGTTAGCTCAAACGGGGGAAATGGCACTTTATATTTTGTAAGCATTATCTTGCTTATCAGGATATGTCTGTATTCACATACAAACGTTCTGGAGTTCAAAACTGTAGGAGAAAGATCTGCTGTTGAGTCAACATAAGGGAAAAACCAGACACAGCTTGAACACAGGGTTCTTGTTTCACCCAGCAGGTTCCCACATGCAGCACCTTCAGGTTATCACCTCGTTTACTGCAATTTCTCCATCTACAGAACAGTCCTTGAATGCTGCAGAGTGGGAGAGGCTTAGTCTAAACAGTGATCAAAAATAACAGCCTTCCTAGGACCCCTCTGGTTTTGAGCTGCTCTCAAAATGCTCCTGTCAAGAATTCCTATTAACAGTTGTGCTGCTCTTTATATTTATATATTGTTTATATGTAACTGCATCCTGTAATTAATGGAGGTAATAGTCTCCTAATGATCAGGTTAAAGCAAAACAAACCGTAACCACCTAAAACCTCATCAGACACATTCCTGATTTCACCCTGTTCTTAAGGCATTTTCCTTCTCACTACCAGTTACCATATCCCATCAAGATCAAATGATTAAGTACCAAGCAAGTATTCAAATCCACTTCTAATTATTTACACGACATATCAAATAGTCCTCTCAAAACCATTATAAGGGCTCTAAACCTGCGTCCCATAGGGCATGTCCATCTGCAAGGAGTGACATGTACCCAACAGCCCAGCCAGTTTCTCTTGTCCGCATGGCCGTGGTAGAAGGAAAAACCACCAGCACCAACTGCAGCAGCACACAAGATACAGTGGAAGCGTCAAAGAACTCCGCACGCAGCTCCCGAAGGATGCCAAGTCTGCTAAAATAAAAAACAAATTCAATTTTGTTTTTACACACAACTTCCTCATCTCTCATTGCCAGATCAAGTGCACTTAATTGATAAAACACCCCCAAATTCTCAGCCCTTAGATACAGATCAACTTGGACACTAATAAAAGTGATCAGAACTACTTACACACTCTGGAAACAAAGCAGTGGGTTTGCAGCTGCATTTCAAAACAGTCTGTTAAGCATATTTTATGGTAACTGGGGCCAGACTTACACACATCAAAGAACATCACACCCTTTTAGGGCAACAAGAGCATCACAGCTTTCACCACACAACTAATGGGGAGCCCTGGAAGCCCAGGTCCTGCTGCAGCCCAGCTTTGCCCCCGCAAGTGCCCAGCAATCAGAGCGTGCCCAGGAGACAGTATTTCCCCTTTAAATGGGGAGAAGGCAGCAGCAAGGTCAGAGTCCAGAGCTGCCTGTGCCTGCCATTAAAAGTAGCATATCACACCGCCTTCCTCGGGACAAACCATTAGTTTGAAATTACAAGCTCTCAGGCGAGGAACGATTGATTTGTCTACTTCCATTTATTAATAACAAAGCATCAGAAAATATTAGGGGGTGATGAAACACAACACGACTATTACATTCATCGTGCAGGGAAGCAGCCTCAAGCACATACGTACAGAGAAAGGAACACCACATTACAGCCTCACTCGATCCTGTTCAGTCACTATTAAGTTGTGAAAAAACGGAGACAACATCAGCATCTTAGACGTTACAAGCATTTGCTTGCTAATAAACATCAGTATTTAAATACTGACAAAGTACTACACAAGTTGTATCTGAGCAAGAGGTCAGATCAACTTAAAACAGATAGCCAGACAGCCTTACCCTCATAATTATGTCTGCAAATCAGCTAAGGTTATTTAACTTGCACACAGGCACCCACTGTACCTCCAAGTTTTAAAATATTTTTACCTGCTACATTCCAAAATGACAAAGCACTGATAAATACCCCTTTTTAAGGAGCCTGAGAATTACAGTTCACCTGTAAACAGGCTGTGCCACAAAGCTTTTGCTGAACCACAAATTGCCCACCTTGACTAACCTCATGTTTCTCCAGCACCAGCCACAAACATGACACAAACAAGCACCCAATTCTATTTAATGAAATGCAAGAGGTTTTCTCCCAAGGAACACACACATTAGCACGAGCCTTAATAAAGCTTCCTGGAACCCAAACATACTCTAAAGAATAACCACAGTCAGTCTCGGATTTGGCATTTGAATATTATAGTGTTGCTGGTTCTGGGCTGCGTTGCCTGAAGACGGCATTGGAAAGTCACCTTCGGTTGCCCACCAGACACGAAGAAGGTAAGGGAGGGGGAAGAGTAACTCTGCTCTGGTCCACAGCAGCAATGCTGGAAAAATTCTGCTGATCGGTCACAGCACTGCGATCACCGTGGCTGACAAAAGCTGTTTTGTCTTTGCACAAAGCAGAGTCATGACAAAGAGCCACGAAAAACTTGTTCCTTTACAAACTGATGTGTGCCACCAGCAGCACAAGTTTTTTTTTTTTTTTCTTTCGTTTAAGAAGTTCAAGACAGAAGTGATCTTGAATCTTCGGTTAAAGTTACCAATCATCTATTTTTTACTTCATCACTTCAGTTACTAACGTGCATTCTACAGCACACTGGAGCTACACGGCACTTTTGATAAAGTTATTCTGCTGTACGTACACAGATATAGTGCTGCTGATTAATGTGCAAATTCAGACAACAGACAGTATTCTTCCATTCCCTTAGTAAGAGCAGCCAGATCAGAATGCGGGGTGGTACCTCCCCTCCCCACTGCTGACAGGGCAGTAATAGCTGTTTAATTGCATATTGGGTCAACCCACGAAGTTCCACTCCTTACACAGAGGAAAAGTCATCCATCGAACAGAACAGGGCAGCCTGCACAGGAAAAAATAATTGTTAACAACCTTAAACAAGTCCAGCTGTCACTAACTACAGAACCTGTTCAGATATTCATTTAATAATCACAGATCCTCATACCAGGCCAAGTGCTCAGACGTCTGCCTTTGTTCCTTGCACAATGGTTTCCACTAATTATATATGATGTTCAGTTTCTCTTAATTAAAAAAAAAAATCCACCATCGCTTTTCGCAAAGGAGAAAGGATTGACAGACGTTTTCACGTGGTTTCCTATCTGCTCATTCTCATTACTCACAGGTGCTCCAGGCGGTGCTGCCGATTTCTGCAGCCCATGCGTATCTCACACCCGCTCTGCCTTTGATGTCCTATCTTGGGATGCAAACAACTCCAAAGAGATGCAGGCCTGCCGCTGCTCAGAGATACAGCCTCAGCTGTGCTCAACACACCACCAAGAGCCCCACGTGCCACAGTAAGCAGCCATCCTCTGGCAAGCAGTCCAGAAGCCCCCTTCCCCAAATTCCAGACCTCGTCACAAAGGACAGCGAGGTTAAAACCCCCACGTGAATAAGATTATGCACCCCAAATTTAACAGGACGCCTGCATGGCTATTTCCCAAGTCTTACAGAAAGAAGTAGGCAGCCTTTTTTTCCCCTCCCCAGAGGCCAACGGTTCCAATCTCACCAGTGAAAGTCAATTTGCAAAGGTCTGAGACAAAAGTAACTCTGTAGAACAATAAACCAATCTTTCCCCAACCATCTTCTCAAGAAAAACCAACCCGTGAGCGTTCCATATTTGCTTCTTGTACATACAGCTACAGACAGAACTTCTAACTTTACTGAAGAACACATTTCCTAAACTCAACCTAGATCAAAGATCAGATCAGCCCATATTCTGGAATCTCAGGAACACAAGCAGTGCATGCCGCTGTGGTCACCCCAACAGGATTATGCTAACTACATTAATTAAAATCTATCTTGTAAATGTGGGTGAACGAGGCGTCATCTCTGTCTGAAAGCGAGGACCATGCCCTCAAGGCTTCGTGCTCCACAGAATCTGGTGTTAAAGCTTCCAGCCCACACTACTGCAAATGACAAGCATGTGTCTCGCTATTCAGAGCGCTGAAGCCACTGAACAGGCTGCTCAGATTATTTTCCAAGCACCATCAGCCAGCTGGAGTTGGCAAAACCAGATAACTCCATTTTCAGACACAACATTCTGGATAGTTGTGGCATTGGTAATAACTATCATTTTTACTTTCGGCTGCTTTGCATGGCTTCCCTCCATCGCGAGACAGGTAGCAAAGCCGTTCCCAAATGATCACCATCAGAAGACAGAGAGCACGTTATTTATTACCTTAACCTGGAAGAAGAGTTTCAGAAGCATGATGAAGGGATTCCATTCCTCTCCACCCCCCAGGAAATAGCACTGGGTGGGGACAGGAGAGAGGGATGAGCTTTCTCAAACAGGCAACCCTTTTACACTCCTTTCAAGCAGGATTTATAAAGCTCACGCTGGCAGGATTCCTGCCCACTTCCCTTCCTTCCCCAGCAGTCAGAAACAGAGACCAGGCCCTACCCCAGCCTCCCCCGCTTCGGCCTCACTACTGACACCCACCCATGCAGTTGAATTTTTTTTTTTTCCACACACAGAAGGTTATAAATTGGTGTTAGATTAGCTACTGAAGTGATCACATAATCAAAATACATCATAAGCAGGGGAAATAAGTACACCATGGGCATAAACCCCAGTTTTGAAAGGATCTCTGTGAGTCTGTTTTCCCTTCATACATATTTCAGACTAAGCTTCAGCTCCTAAAAGTATTAAGACTGCCGAAACCTACTTCGAAAGGAAAGCTTGTTGAGCCTTCACCTATGGAAGTGAAAAATCTCCATGTCTATTCAAAACCAAATACGGATGCTGTAAGTGTTGGAATTTAATTATTGTAGGCGTACTTTGAAGTAACAAACAGTTCTAAAGTATAGGACGACTAATGAATAACATAAACCAGCGCCAGCCTACACATTACAAATTATCGTAACAGACTTCTGAATCAGCCCTTTGCCCAGTGGCACGCTCGGCACAGCGATGCGCTTCCACATGGAGCTGTCAAAGGAGTTCGGTCAGCAGTTCACAAGCCTGAAGAGCTACATATCTTTCAAATGAGCTATTATTTTCAAGTAGCAGTTTCAGATCCAAGACAATGTGCAGGAGTATTTAAAAGATGGGTAATATCTTAAAAGATGACTGATAAAAAGTCAGTGTATCATATTAACCTGCCCTTTTCCGCTATTCCATGTAGCCAGCGGCAGCTTTGGCAAATCAGTGCAGGAAAACAGCAACACGCTTCGGAGCGCAGCTGCCACAGACTCCCAGGGAAGCATTTACTGAACCGGCACAATTAAAGATGATTTACCACACAAAGTGATTTCTGAATATAGTTTTCTTCAGTTACAAAGACCTCTCTCATCGCAAGTCTGCAGAGATGAATAAAGTAAAAAAAGGAAACCAACAGAATCATAGAATCACTTTGGTTGGAAACAACCTTTAAGATTATCGAGTCCAACCTTTAGCCTAACCCTGCCATCCCACCACTAAACCATGTAGGGTCATTTAAAGCCAGTTAAGAGTAGCCTAAGTGTCGGAAGCCATATAGAGAACAAGACACAACCGCACCGGCGTCTCATTTCCAGAGGCTGCAACTCCCCCAGGCCCAGTACTCCCAGACTGGATGATCAGAAATCACAACTGTGTAAAGTCAGTAGCCACTCTGAAAGCTTTTTGTCCACTTCCTAAGTAAATCTTCCTTCTGCGCACCGGGGTAAGTGCTCCAATTTTGCCACAGAAATTACTAACGTTGAGCAAGCTATTGCCAATGCCATGCATGCATATCTCGGCAAGCCCCAGGGCAGGTTGCCAGTCAGAACTCAGCACGGGCTCCCAAGGCTCTTATCGGGAGGGGAGAAAAAAAAAAAAAAAAAAAAAAAAAAAAAAAAGGTGTTAATTTCTGCTGGGGCCAGAAAGCAAACCCGAAGCCGAGGTAACATGCAGTTGCACGCTTGTTTTCCGAGCTGCAGTTCATCTCGGGCTGCCCGAACGAGGGGCTGGGCGCCTGGTGCAGGGCACATCACCCCGCACCCCCGCACCCCCCCACGCCAGCGCTCGGGGGCCCCCCCCCCACCGCCAGGGCTCCCCACTTGCCC
>NW_009258491.1:153290-160493 GCF_000687185.1 Egretta garzetta | reverse complement strand
CTGCCCCGCCGCCCGTGCCTGGCCCCCGGGAAGTCACCGCCTCCACCCCACCAGCCCTGGCGGGTTGGGGAGGGAGGGCAGAGCTCCCAGGCCTGATGGCGGGAGGGAGAGGGTAAGGATCCCGGCGCACGCTTGCCAGGAGTGGAAAATGCAAACCGCTCGCAGGCCTCCTCCCTCTTTAATAAAGGAGGCGTTTATTCACGGGAGATCTTACAAGCTGAGTGGAGGCATCATTTCAAACAGTGTAATTAACCCCCTGCTTCTGCGTAAGGAACGGCTGAGGGTGGCACTTCGCTGTCGCGGTCACAGCTTTGCTCAGCCCCACGTCCATTTACCGTCCCCTTTCATCACGTTACTCACAGCCCTGTCACACACACTGGCGCAGCACTGGGAAGTTTAAGGTCATGCACAGTTTTGAGACTATTTAATTAAAACCCTTGGATGGTGTTTAAACCCTAAACCCTTGCTTATTACAGCCGGACTGGAGCTACTCAATGAGTGTACCTCTCTAAGCAGAGCTCGAGGTAAATGTCACAGCTTTTTAATCAACTCAGGCCAACCATGTATTCAAACACGTAGGTTTCTCTATACGTATCCTGTTTAGAGGGGTGATACCTGGTGGTTTTAAATGCGTACTGGTATTTTGTGCACATCAGGGGCACTGGGAAGTAGCAGCATTCTGAAATGTAAACCGTCCCCAGACGAGTCTAACCCCCCGCCTAACCTCATCTAAAAAGGATTAAGCCCAGATTTAAACTCTTTGGAGAAAAGGTGTTCACGCTCTGATTGCCGTTCAATGGTTTCGGCGTTCTCCTCTTTAGAGCCATGCTTTCAGGCAGCCTCTCTCCTTCCAGGAGCCACCTCCTTTCCCCCATGGATGCCTCCACGCTTTCAAGGCACCGACGGAAACTCCCAAGACCAGCATCTCCTCAGAGCAGACATTGACACCTCGACGCCTCTCGACACCTCCGTCATTCAGCCAGCCAGCACCACTCCAGCTCTCAAAGGCCTGTAAATCCCCTTTGAACCCTGGTTCCCACCACTTCAGCTTGGTACTGCCGCCCTGCCGCCGCTGGCACAGCTGATCTGACCCTGCCTGGCACAAATCAAAGCGACGTGGTGGGTAAAAATGACAGCAGCAGCTGGATTCCCCGGTTATTTTCTACCCATGGCAATACGAGCAGTGGTTTCCTTTAGCTGAAGGTTCAGGATTGAAAAGGTAAATTCCTAGAGCGCACCCAAGCCACAGCACCTCAAAAGGGTGTTTGCGTAAGGATCTGCACAAACACGAGCCAACAGCGTTCATGTCCACTCACGAATCCCAAGTGCAAAGCTAAGCCCCAGCACCAGTCTAACCTGGGGCAGGTGAACTGGTTTGAGTTGCTCTAATCAGGACTATTGTCTGCTGAGTTGTCACAGAAAATAGTTGGCTCATTAAAAATAAGTTTTTATTACCAAAAGTTTCAGCTTTACAAAATATTCTCTGACTTTCAGGACCAAGCAAACAGCAGTAGCTTTCTCCTCCTTCCACCGAATTTATGCAGTTTAAAGGAAGCTCCTTCTAAGTCACTGCAGTACGAGGGAAAGCAGAATTTTAAAAATAACTCCTTGCTATCATGTCAGTGCTGAGAAGCTGCACGCAGCAGTTCCAAGTGCTCAACCAGTTCCTGAGCCGTTCCCTGTCCCCAGATAATCACACGTTTGCACCAGCCAGCTGGGTCTCTGCTCTCCCGACGGCTCAGCAGCCACTGCAGAGAGGGGAGACAGCATTGCCTTGTCAACCAGCCTCCTCCTGCTGGAGCCGACCGAGGGTGAAGCTTGTCCCAGTCGCGCCGCGTTTCTCACTAGCCAGCTCTGTGCAAGGGTAAAGCAATCAGCCGGATCAGCCAGAGCAGAGCCTTCCCCTTTTTTCACTCCTGTCAAAGCCAAAAGCTCCCTGCCTGAGCACCGTCTCTCAGCCCTACTGCTGTATGTGTCAGCACAAGAACAAGATGTTTCACGTTGAATTACTAGGGACTGACTGGTGCGTTTGACTGGCATCCAGGCTGTGGAGCTTGAGGAGGGAACCCAGCTAACCTTACGCCTGAGCAGCACGTACTGCAGCTCTCCCCTTTGACGCAGCAGCCCAAGCCGGGCCATAGCGGTGCAGGCTGGACAGATGTCCACGCTCTGGCCCTTCCCCTGGCCACAGTGCCAGAACTATTCCCTGATTCTGGACACATCTACTACAGTCTTTTTTCTCCGGACTTCTCACTTTGCTCTCCAAATTAATTCAACCTGCTGCTGCTAAGATTCTTGGCATCTCATCCCCAGTACATCACCCCTCTCCACGTCCCATCCCCTCCCTGCCTGTCAGCTCGATATACCCTCGTTTGTTCTGCAGTGTGCTCTCGCCATCACTCTACCGCTGGTTCTTGGCTTCTGCCGCCTCGTTCCCCGCTTGTCTGGCTAGACTTTTTCCCAGCTCTCTTGTTAGTGAGACGAGCCAATACAAGCCGATCTGCTATGGCTTGTATTTGCTTTGCGTGGGCACAAACGATAGAGCACAACCCGAGGGAGGTTAGATAAGGTCCCTCCACTGCTGACAAACAGAGACCAAATGGAAATTTGGTTCCGCTGTCTCCCCAGCTCCACATCTTCCTTTCTCTATGACTTTATCCTGCAAACCACAGGTTTCTTTGGAAGAGTGGCTGGCGCTGACTGTACATCTCCTTGTCCAGACACAGGGTTTGGTGGATGCCCACCGGACGCTCGTGCATCAGCAATTCTGCGCAGACGGTAGCCGCTGTCCGCGCTCCCCGCTGCCGTGGGTGGCCAACCACGGGGACTGCCAGCGTCCTGCTGAGCGCTGCAGGGCTGCACGCGCCGATACGCGCTTGGTGCTGTTTCAGTGACCCGGGCTAAAATCTGATCTAAGCAAGCTGCTTATGTGGCTCAGAAACTGCCGCACTCTGGATCTGCTCAAACGTTTCATTTTTGTGACAACCTTTGCGTGCAGCAGCACAACAAAGGGCATATTTATTCCAACAATGTTTGTGTGATAAGCACCGAGTTAATGGCACACAAAATTTGCTGGCCGGTCCTCTAACAGGCCCGGGATCTAATTAATCTCTGGCAAGTTCCCCTGAAATAGAAGCAGTGTTGGCCCGCACATCTAGCAGTCCAGACAAACTAACAGGAGCCAAGCGGTGCAGTGAGACAGGAGGAAGGGATAGCCTCACCGGGGTGGAGGTTTTTTCAGGGTTCCAGGGCTCTATTGGAAGAGCACCATGTGTGCAATCCTCTTACCCGCTGCCAGAGTTCAAGAAGTATTTGAATCAGAGTCACGAACTCGCACCAAGGGGGGTGGTCACGTACCCACCAAGCGAGGCGATGCCCGCTTCCTGAGCTCGTGAGCCGCAGAGGCAGCCGGGGAGCCATTTTCCATACGGACCGGGACCCCGGGACCCCCACCTCCGCCCAGTGATGCCTTCCCTGCGGCCACGTAGGGAGCTGGCTGGGGAGCGCCCTCCAAACAAACCACCGCATGGCAACGTCTGTCTCCAGCAAGAGTCTCAACAAGTTTTGGTTCTCTCTCAGCTATTTTACAAGACAGGAAAGCAGATCGGTCTGAATACATTGCACTTCTCCAGGCATTTGGCTCATCAACCAGTTTGTTAACAGGACAGAAATATCAAACCCCAACACAACTGAAAGGGAAACGCTCTCCTCGTTTTCTATTTCTACCTGGGTCATTAAATTACCCAGCTACTTCCTGCATCATTTGCTGCCTTAATCATCCAGATAAATTAATCTCCACTCCAGGCACATGCATGGAGGCGGATATAATTTTATCTCCCTTTGCTCTTGAACCCATGAAGAGTCACAGTCTTCACCACGAGGATACATCCAGGCCTTGTTCTTGTAGGGCGTCGTACACCCCAACTCATGCCCAGCTCACAGCTGGATGCAGAGCACCCGGCAGAGGCACACATCTCCCTCCGGTGCCTTTCCGAGCTGGACCCTGGGCGCACACCGGGCGGCGATGGCCACACGCGACCGGAGCACAGGGATGGTCACCGGCACTCCGGGCAGGCCCCGGGGCCGGGCTGCTCTGCCTGCTGCCCCCTCCCGCCTTCCCCCACCGCCGCCGGCCATGTGTGCACAAACCTGCCCGCACGCCTCGCTGGGGACGGGGAGGAGACACGGCCGCAGGTACGAACACGCAAACCATGGGAAGTCTTTCACAACACACAGCCAAAGCAACCCAGCGTCCAGGCTTCCCTTTTGCTCCTTTCACCCCCATTTTGTTCTGGGTTGCAGGAAGGGGAGAAGGGAGGAAGCATGTTTAGACGGTAACCTCTCCGTGCAGCCAGTGTTTACACGCTGTGCTCCTGAACCAGCCTGGCACGACGCCGAGCTTAGGAAAAAACAAAGCGTGTGCCAGCCTCTTGGGAGCTGGATTTGACAAAAGCTCGGCTGCCAGCTTGGCTGCTCTCAGTTATCACTAGCGGCTATTTCAGAGCGGTGCCTGGCAGCCACAGGAAACACTCAGCCCCACACACATGAAGCACGGTGCCCAGACCGCGCGCGAGACCGTGCCTGGCGTGAAGAACTGCCCGTGCGTAACCAGCAGGGCAGCAATGGGAACGGGAGCAGGTGGGGGACACCTTT
This sequence comes from Egretta garzetta, assembly GCF_000687185.1. NCBI lineage: Eukaryota > Metazoa > Chordata > Aves > Pelecaniformes > Ardeidae > Egretta > Egretta garzetta. The sequence continues at coordinate 155,840 of NW_009258491.1, read as the reverse complement.
CCGAAGCCCTGCGCCAGGTCAGGAGTGGGTGTAGAAACCAGGGCTGCTGCCTGCCGCCAAGACAGCCAACAGAACAGGCTGTCCCGCGAATTCATTACTGATGAAAACACGCCCCAAGAAGAAGGTAACACCCCAAAGGAAGGGAATGCGTTTCGGCAGTGGGAGCGGGTAAAGCTCAGGTTGTGGGTGAAGACTGGGACAGGACAGTTCCTCAGCTTTGCCCACACACACGCGTTTGCAGGGAAGTGGCTCATTTAATTTTCATGACTGCATGGGACTCTAGTCCCAGTTGTAAGGGGAAGATTTGGAAAGATGCACGTGTAAAGGCGTCTTATCTCGGGTCTCCGGGCCTTGCTGAGCACCTCTGCTGCTGAGAGAAAGCAAATACGTTTTCATGGAAGTTAAAGCGTGATGAGGCAACAGCACTGTGAGACAGCCAGGGAGCCTGTATTTTTAGCACTGTGGTCCACAGCATCTGCGTGATAAATTACATCAATTAGGCAGCTCCCTTCCAACAAGCATAAGGGAGCTGAATTTCCAAGTGAATCTAAAGGCAGCGTGGCACATACAGACTGCAGGCTTCACCCCAGAAAGCTGTGACTGAACTCTGGGTACCACGCACGGTGGTCGAACCTGAGGATCTGAATGCTGCGGTAGCCAGAATTAAAGCAGAAGTGGGTGCAAGAGCCAAACCAAAAACCTTTGGTGCATTCACGCACGCATCAGGGAATCCTCACCATTGGATTCTGGTTCCCCACGCTGCAAAGAAAAGCAGGGTTTGCTGCTGCCTCTATCAGCAGTAGTAGGCAGGAGCTTCAATCAGATACCGCAGCTCCTGCAACACAGGAGCTTCTCTCCGGGGGCCTCCCGGGGTGCCACGGAGCCCTGGGCAAACCTGCAGAGAGCGAAACAGCGCACACCGTGCAAACGGAGAGCCCGGTGTCACCCCGCAGGGCACAGTGGGTTAGCAAAGCAGGTCAGGGATGGCCGTGGAGGCGGAAAGCGTGAAACAAGCATGTAGGAACGTGGAGATCCTGAGCTCATCCTGTAAGAACTCCCTGACAAGCAACTCCTCCGTGGGCTGGCGTGCAGCAGCGCCCCAAAGGGGAACCGCGGGGCTGTTTCGTTCTGGCAGGGGCTTAAGCTGCCCGGCTGCCCAGCAGCCAGAGCTCTGCCTCCCCTCAGAGCAGAGGCAAAGGCACCAGTGCTTCTGGGGCTGTACCCAGTGAAATATGGCAATGGCAGGGCAAACCCCCTCGCCCGTGGACTGCTGTGGTCACAGAGACAAAGCCTTGCCATAAATACGGTAACAGGGAGGACAGACAAATAGAAGGGATAAAGAGAAGTGATAAGGAGACTAAAGGAATGTAAAGATCAGGAAGAACTTAACCAGACCTGAATGCCTTCGTGGGCTGATGGAACAGACTTGCCAGGGAGTAACCCTGCTCCGGTTTAATGACTGATTCATTTGCAGTGAAAGAGGGAGAGAGAAATGTCTCTGTGGGAAGGTATAGTGTGCAAATCCATCTGAACACTGGAGCTGCAGACAGGCCTTCAGCGAGACGATGCTCTGTCTGCGGGGAGCAGCAGGTTCAGAGGAAGACATCTCACATGGCTGTTTGCCATTAGCATGTCTTTCTCCATCCTCGCTGGATGGGTTTTCCTGGCTGGCTATGCTGGAAACCAGGGCTCCTAGGCAACACCGCTCGCAGTTTCCAAAGCTTTATCAGTGGAGTCAGTAGCAAAGGCTCTTCCTGAGCTTCTTAGCCTTGTATGTATGATGTCTGGGGCTGGACCATCAACAGCTCGGAGCCTTGCTTAAGCTCAAATAGATCAACAGTGAAACCAGAGCCCCTTGACCTTCAGCAGCTCCCTCGCGCCGTGTCTCCGCTTGGGAACTCCTGTCAGCACCGGAGAGATCCTTGATTCATTTTTAGGTTTGCGAGGAGCAAAGCGAGCAGGGTCCCAGGTTAGCAACCATCCAGGCATGGATTTGCAATGTAATAATAGCAACCACAGCGTCTCCCACAATAATCCTGAACAGCAGTGTCTCCTGCAGCCAGGGGAACACCACACGGCTCTCCAAGCCTCACAAAATAGCTTCGTTATCTCTGCCATGCTTTGTCTGCTCTCCATCTGATCAGCGGGGGAACCGGCGGGGTTTGAAATCCCTGCCTTGTGCTGAGATAGCAGCTGAGCCTGCAGCAGCAAAACCGGGGGCAGCCTGGGGTTCGCAGGAGGAGCGAGAACTGGGCTGCAGGAGAGGAGAAAGGGGGGGCGGCTGGGGGACATCGGCGCTGCCCAGCTCCTGCAGCCACTGATTTCATGACACCCCTGCAAAATAAACCTTCCGCCTGCGTTTACTGCTCGCTCTTGGGTGCTGGCTGATGGTAAACGGGGGGTGAGTTCCCTGTGAGTGGGATTCAGTTCTGGAAAGGAGCTGTGGCTCGTGCTAGGCAGCAATCCGTACACAGAGCTGGTCTGGCTGCGGAGCAGAGGCCTCAGCCCTCGGAGCAGTGCTGGGCGAAGGCGGCAGGCACCACGTGTCCT
>NW_009258491.1:152134-153137 GCF_000687185.1 Egretta garzetta | reverse complement strand
AAAAAAAAAAAAAAAAAAAAAAATACCCGTGGGTCAAAGCATCCAAGCAGCCTGAGAACTGCTCTGAAGAGAGCCCTTTCCCCTGCCCCTTTCACGTGCTTTTGCGGGTGCCAAGTGCCAGGGCGCCCTCAGAGCAGACGCCAGGCCCTGTCTCGACAGTCGAGAGCTGCTCCAGCGCGGCGGGGTGGCGCGTCTCCCCCGGGAGGGCACGCACGCCTCGGCGCATCCCGCACGGGCTCTCAGAGAGCACGCTTCCCTGGCTACATGGGCCAGTCTGCTCCTAGACCTGGTGCCTAAAATCACGGCTCAGTTTAGCTGGTGAGAGTCCAGCCCTGCTAAACAGTGTCAGCCTCCATCTCTCTTGGATTTTGTTATTTGAACAGAACTTGTTTGCTCGGTTACTCGAGTGAGCAAGCTGCGTTGTAACTCCATCGATAAAACCACCTCTGTCCCGCTAGCAGGGCAGCTTCCACTTCCCAATTCCTGCTTGCGTACACCCCGGGAGGTGTTCCAGAGCGGCCCCTGCAGCAAGGGCCCCTTAAACAAGAAGACAGGCAGCAGCGATCGCCCGCGCGTGTGCGATTGCACGGCCCCGCTCCCTCCCCACCTCCCCGGGGGGGCCAGGCAGCCTCGCACCGCTCGTGCACGGGGGGTACAAGCACGGGTAAATCCATCTGAGACCCAGTGTGCTGCAGTGGGGTGCACGCTGCCGCAAGGATTTCCCCTAAGGAGCAGACAGCTCCCCGGCCACATCCTCCCTGCATTTACCAGCTCGAATGAACAGCGGGAGCCTGAGTTACTGCAGCAATATTAACCACAAGGACGTGGAAAACAAGGGTGAGGGTAAAGCAAGCAGTGAAAAGCATGGAAGCTGGGGCCTGAGCAGTCTAATACGAAATAATCTCAAATACTACAAACAAAATAATACAAAAATAATTTTGATTAAGAAATCAAAAGCTGAGGAGACTGCGTCCAGGCGCAAAGCCTTTCCTTCCGCCAGCTT
>NW_009258491.1:150989-151978 GCF_000687185.1 Egretta garzetta | reverse complement strand
CACGCCGCGTCCCGCCGGCCGGGCTGAGCCGGGCTGCTGGCCCCAACCCCAACACGCTGCCGCTTCCACGTGTCCACCGGGAGTGTTCCAGGCTGCCTGCACGCGGCCGCGCTGACTTACAGCTGCTGTATGTTTTGACATTTTTGGTGTTGGGACTGACGAGGGAAAGAAAATTATGTGTATTTTAAATAACAGCTTAAATCCTGGAGCACAAGACCCAAACGTGGGGGAAGAGAGAAATCCTGGAGCACAAGACCCAAACGTGGGGGAAGAGAGCCTGTTGCCAAGCCACCCTAATCCGAGCGCTTTCCTCCTCTGTATTTAGCATTCCTGATAATGGAATTTGGACTGCAGCTAATGCTGATTAGCATTCCCCGGTGAGTTATCTCACCTAATCTTTTCTCCAGCTGTGGCAGGGACTAGAAACATGCCATTTATACCCGTCTGGCCTCTGATTAAGCGTGCTTTCCTAGCTTTTGCCAGCTAAAGCCACCAAGAATGAAAGGCCGCTATGTTTAGCTGATCCTCATACAGATCGATTCCTAAAGGCAGGAATGGTGTCCTTGCCCTATAAACCCCCGCCGGGATAACAAGCGCAGGCTAATCCTGGGGTGGGAAATGGGCGGTTGGTATGGAGCATGGGAGGCAAAGTGCGGACACACGAGTGAGCGCTGCGCTTTTTAGTGACGGAGCACTGGTAACCGCCAGCCCATAAATACTACATCTAATTTTACACCTGCGGCCATTCTTCCGCGCTGGGAACTCAGTGCGGAGCTACAGCCGCCTAAAATTAGGGCAGGTTACAGACATGATCCGTAACACGTTAAAAGTAGAAACAAGCCAACGGATGCAAGGTCCTCGCCCCATCGCTCCAGCCCGTTTCCACTCGGGGTCGGCAGGAACATGCCAGGCGCTGCTTGAGGGCACCCACAGGGTTTGGTTACATGGCTCGGGCGGCGCGGCACGAACACGGCACCCAGCGGGACCGC
>NW_009258491.1:150316-150806 GCF_000687185.1 Egretta garzetta | reverse complement strand
AGACCACAGGCCACACGTTCTCCTTCCAGCACCGGCCTCCTCAACCGCCTCCGACCTCTGCCTGCCTCAGTTTCCCCTGCTCCTGCAGCAGGAGTGCTAATTTCATCTCAGATGCTCAGAGGACTGGCTCAGGCACCAGTTTGGGATTATTCTGGGGCAGCTGGGTTTTCCCTCATTTAAAAAAAAAAAAAAACCACAACAGGAAGCCCAAAGTGTGACGCACCGGTTCTTAATCCAAATTAATTTTTATATATCATTAATTCTCCCAGGATGAAAAAAACCCCAAACCACGTGTAACTGCCTCTGTTTGTAAGACATTATTCGGGCACCAGAGGCACCCCTGCTGTGTGAGGAAAAGCAGAGCAGTTTCTGGGGAGCAGAGGGACCCTGGCAAGCAGCAGGGAGACGACGCAGCTCGAGCTCTGCAGCCCCCTGTGCCCGCCTGCGGGTGCTGGCTTTGCGGCAGGACCGGCGTTTTATTCATCTTGGC
>NW_009258491.1:148341-149512 GCF_000687185.1 Egretta garzetta | reverse complement strand
GGCTGAGGAAGCCGGCGCGCAGGGGGGGACCGGGAGCAGAGCTGGGCGAGAGCGCAGAGCCCCCGGGGCCCCACCGGTGAAACCTGCCCTCCTCGGGGGGTTAGAGAAATGGGGACGAGAGAGGGGGGAAAGAAGGGGAAAGAGCCTGGAGATGCACGTGCCCTCCGTCCAGAGGAGAAGGGAACGGGGCTGCTCTTTGTGCTCCAGAGAGCCTTGGGGAGGGGACGAAAGAAATCCCCTTACTGCTGGTAGCTCTTCGGAAAAAAATTCCCCTTCCTTTCTGTTTTTCATGACTCCGCGCGTCAGCTGTGCAAGGCAGAAGCTGCGCCTTCAGCAGGGCTTGCTCCGGGGCCCGACTCTGCCTCCGGCTTCCGAGCAGCGTCCAGGCACAAGTCCTCGGCACTCGCCGCGGTGGCGGGGGGGGCACGGCCCGAGGTACGGCGGCGGCAGAGCCAGGGAGAGGAAAACCTTCAGCTGCAGCCGGTGACACCTGCGGGGCTGGGCTGCCGCCAGGTACGCTCCGCCGGGAAGCAGCGCTTTGCTCCTCGGATTAATTGCTGTTGGAGCCTCAAGGAATCAGAGCGCGGGGGGGGGGGGTTTGCAAGCTGTAACCAGGCGGGCGGGAGCTCCAGAGCCCCCTTCTGACCCCTCCAGAGGTATTTTGATTTTGAAATAAACATTTGAAAAGGTTTAAACTGACGGCAGATTTTTTCATGCGTTGTTTGTGGGGAAGGGAATGGGACGGAAATCACTGATTACCTTCCCCTGATTTAATAAGGCTGAGCTCTTCCAGCCATGCCAGCTGCTCAGTGACACGCGGCCCTCTTCCCCTGTGCCATTTCGGTGCCACTTGGGGACCACCCTCGGGGTCCTCTGCCCCGGCCCTGGCTTTGCTTGCAGGGACCATGCTCGGCCCATCTCCATGGAGAGCTCAGTGACGAAGATACGAGATGAAGAGAGGGGTGGGAGCTCCGCTAGTCCCGTTCAGAGGGCTGGGCCCCTGGATAATAAATCCCTCTTGTTTGTACAGAAAGGGGACGCCCGGGTTTCCACTCTCCACCCAATTAAAAAACAAAAGCAGTGATTGCAGCAGCAGGAGCGTCCGGCTGATAACGCGCCCGCAGCCCGGCTGCCCCGGCCACAGCGCCAGCACGCAGCGGGCGCCTCGGGG
>NW_009258491.1:115005-147222 GCF_000687185.1 Egretta garzetta | reverse complement strand
GGCTGCGCCCGCCTGGGCGAGGGGGAGGGCCGCGGGGCCGGGGAACCAGGTCTGTGCCGAAACGGCACAGGGGCCAAAATGAGAAAATGACAGCAGCTCGGGGGTTTTCTGTCTTTTTAAGCATCATCTCATTCTGCTATTGAGAGACTCACAATTTCCTCAGCTGGGTCCGTGTTCACCAACTACAGCTCTAAAACCCGGGGGGCAGAGGGAAGGAGCCCCCTCCCAGGCCCTGGCTTCCTCCAGGGACAGGGCTCCAAGCCCGCGGGGGTTTGGGTGGCCCCTGCCCTGCTCCCCAGCGCCGGGGTGCCCTGCACACCCCAGCTCTCCGGCGCACACCGCCTCCCTCCTTCCCAGGGCCGGCAGCTGAATCCAGCACCCAAAATGCGAGTGGCAAATGGTCCGTGTCAGAGCACGGAGGGCAGCTGCCAGGATGGGGCCCAAGGCCCAAACAGCAGCGTGCCTGGCACAAAACATCTCCCTGCCCACACGAAAGCTTTGGGCAGCGTCCCAGGGCACAGAGCCTTTAATGAGAGGGTTTGCGCAGGCACGTCTGGGCACCGGGGCGCTGGCGCAAGGCGTCCTTGGCCGCTGGAGGCCTTTGGGGGGTCGGTGCACAGCTCCGGGGCGCGTCCGAGAGCTCCTGCACGCTGGAGTTAAAACAAGGACAAGCTTTTGCTTCCCAGAGGACAACTGGAGAGAAAACATCTCGGCTTCTCTGCCGGTCCCACAGAGAACCGAAAATTGTGCGGCGCCGTATTTCATTTGCGGAGTTCCTTCAAACGCACAATTTGCCCACAGCCTTTCGCAAGATTCCTCACACTTCTCCGCAGAATCCCAAGCAGCCCTGGGAGCTGTTGGGACTTCTCAGCGTCTGCTCTTAAGAACGCTCAGGGCAGGAGCGGCGAGCCACGTCCCGGAGGAAGGCGGGCTGCAGCGTGGGGCGCCCTGGCCGGGCAGCACCGCGGCCCCGCAGGAGCCTTTGCTGCTCATTTCTAAAGGAAAGCAGCGGCGGGAAGGAGGGCCGGTCGCCGCCGCCACCGCTTCCAGCCGTGACACCGCACGCTGTCACCCAGGCTTTGATCTGTGCAGGCTGCAGGAGCGGTGAAGGAGGGAGGGAGAGCACACACAGGTTGGTTTTTCCAGCTCCATTACCTGAGCTAACGAAGTAATGACAGCCCTCTGCAGCCCCAGGAGAAGGAAGCATTTCCAAGATGATTGACTTGCTCCTGAAAGGCTGCTTTAAAGAATAAACTAATTAGCAAGCAGCCCTCATTTCTGGATTTAGCAACCCTTCAGTGCAAATTAAAGGTGACGAGCAGCGTCTGAGCTGAGCGCCGCATGCGAGCCTCGCCACGCCGGGCGCTCCTCGTCCTCCTGCGAAGGGCGGGTGTTTGCACGGGGTCGTGCAGCTCAGCGGGACTCCCACCCTCTGCTCATTCGTGTTGCCCGGCCAAGGGCTCCCAGACCCACGAGCAGCCAAGTGGGACTCGAGGGTGATGCGAAGCCATTTGGGAAACAAGTCACAGGCAGCCGGCGCTGGCCCCAGGGGCTCTGTGCGTGTCGGGGACCCCTCCTTGCACACGGGCGAGGAGGCACAGCCCAAGGCTGACCCAGGCAGGGCTGCATTTTTAAGAGCATTAAACCTTGCAGGCACACCCGCGCATCACCACCCCCTGCCTTCCCAGTCTCACAGCGTGAAAACAGAGGAAAAAGGCTGTGATTTTTGCACAGAAGCAAGCAGGGGGCCAGGCACCGCCACGGAGGAGCCAGCCCGAGCTTCACCTGGGGCTGGGCAGCAGCAAGCAGATCCGGCCGGAGCGCAGCAGGGTGCTGTGTCCCACAGCTCCCGGGAAGTGCCAGCCACCCAGCAGCAGCCGCTGGAGGATCCTCAAGGGGACACATGGTTTCTGGCAGGCCCAGGCACCCCCTGCTCCATCCCAGCCCAAGAGCAGCTGCAGAAATCTGATTTACTTGGAGAGAAGCCGATTACAGTTTCCGGACGCCCAGGACGGCAAGGCAGGCTGCAGACCCCGCGGTGGGGCCGGGAGGCTTCAGAGCCGCGGTTTCCCAGTGGGCACCAGTGGGTCCCAGGGGCGACGGGCCGGGGCCGCTCGGGGAGCGCTCTGCAGGTGCTCTCGGCCTTTCTCCACTGTTCAGCTCAACCCGCTAATTCCACTTTGTGTCACTAACGAACGGCAGCGAGCAGGGCAAGGCTTTGGTATAATCCCCGCGTGGCATTAGAGCGCATGTAAAGCCCGGCGAGCCCCTGCACGCAAAAGCCTATTGCGGTTACCGGGGAGCCCCTCGGAGGTTTAATGAACGGACTTTGGCTCGAGCCCCGCAGGGCGACGCGTTAGCTCTTTACTCCCTGGTGTAAGCTCCTTATCTCTCCCGTGGAGGCAACGCAGGCAGCTCCAGCACCTCCGGCTCCATCACTCGCCCGCGGTGGGGCCGAGCCCCCTCACGCTGGCACGGCCCGGCGGCCACGGGCAGCCGCAGCGGAGCGAGGCAGCGCTGCCGCACGGGCGCAGCCAGGCACGGTGCCAGCGCACGACGCGCCTGCGCCGAGAGCAGAGACACGGTGCTGGTCGGCCGGCGGCTCCGTGTGCCCAACCCGCCGGGGCACAGCTCCCCGAGGAGGGCACGCGCTGCCCCCGGCACGTCCCAAAGCACCAGGGACACCACGCACGCAGGCCACGTGCCGGAGAGGGCACCGGGGAAGCGTTTAGGGGGGGGGGGAAGCGCTCACCTGCGAGGATGCCACGGCCGAGCTTGGGCAAAGTGGCAGGGAGCATTCGGCCGCCTCCTCTCCGCTCCCCTCCGTCCCGTGCAGCCGCAGTGGTGGCCGAGGCAGCCGAGCTCGCGGAGGAAGGCTCGCCATGAGGATGGAGGAGCCTCAGGATCTCATCCGACACAAACGCTGCCGTGCTGAGCGGACTCTAAATGGCAGCAGGAAAACCAGGCGAGGATGCACCCAGCCCTCCGCACCCCACGGCGCAGGAAATCACCCTCAGATGGGAGCAAAGGAAGGAAAAAGGCGAAACAATGCGTGGGGCAGGACACACAGGCGAAACGCCGGCCGCCGCGCAGCACCACCTTACAGCCACGGAGCCGGGGTCAGCCCGAGCAGCACAGTTAGTGATTGCTGCTCATCGACAGCCTCCTCAATCATTTTCAATGTGTAAAAGCAATTTCTGCAGGAGGGAACTTGGCCCGTTGGGCTCCTCCAGGCTCGGTCACCCCATGCCACATGCCAGGCGGGCAGCAGGGGCTCAGCAGGGGCCTTGTGGTGCCCCACTTCCAAAAGCCCCCCGGGACGGGCTCCAGCACTCCGCACTTGCGAACGCTTGCATTTCCCCCGCACAAGCACTGCCCCAGCTCCTCGGGGGGGGTATCTCCTGCCAGAGGCACCGGGGCAGGCGAAGCTCCAGCCCTGTGAGCACACGCAGCCTCCCCGGGGCCAGCATGAGCCAAGGGCTCTCAGTTCACCACCCACCCCTCCAGGGAGGCACGAGCCAGCCAGCCATACACATACACCGGCACAGCCCCACTCCCGCGCTCTTTCCCAGATCTGGCTCAAAAGAGATTCTGCTGATGAGGGAGATGAGTCCCCACCGGTGGTCCAGCCCTGGAGCTGAGGCCACGCGTGCCCCAGAGCATTTGGGGCAGGGTGCTTTGATTTGAGCGGGTACAAGGCTCGTGTTGTAACCCTTCCCCTTGAGGCACAGCCCCGACTTCAGCAGGGATTTAACTCCGCGCTTAGCCTGACATGGCTGTTGGGAAGCAGACGATTAATGCCTCGGGCCAGGAAGAATCGACCCTTCCCAGGAGGAGCGGTAAGGAGCAGAGGCTGCCCAGCACCGCACCAGGCACATCCTCTCCCTGGGGAGGCCGAGCATCGCAGGAGCAAAGCCCCAGGAACCTTCCACCCCTGCAGCCAAAGCGTCCCTTACCCGAAACACCCTGGGCTGGGGACAGGGCTGCAGCGCTCACGAAACCTCGATGCTGACCGAGCCTCCGACGGCCGGCGCCTCCGACTGCCCGCTCGCCTGGCTCCCCCGCACAGCTACTCAGCACACGCAGCCGGGGAACGGGAACAGGTCATTTCTCATGAAGTCAGCACAGAAGCAGCGATGGAGGAAAGCGCAGCAGGCTCCCTCCCTGGGTGAGGGAAGCTTTGGTGACCCTTGCTGGGGCACAGGCCTTGCCCAAGGGGGGCTGCAGGCTGGCACTGCCTCCAGCTCCCTCTCCGCTCCCGCTGGCTGTCCTGCTCACGCTCTCCCAGCAGGCTACCAGGGAGCCACGCAAGCTCCAAGGGATCACCAGAAGATCCACAGGGGTCTCGGCTCCAACTCCTGTTCTACCAACACGAGCACGCTGACAGCAAAAGGTTGTTTTCCCTCTTGGGGCGGTTTGGCAAAGGATAAACCCATTGTTCAGACTCAGAACACAGTCTGGGTAATGGCCATGATAAATAAAGAGCAGCAGCTAATTAGCCTCACGAAGCTGTTCATTAAACAGAGGGAAGAGCACCAGGGGTTGCAGCAACACCAGGCAGCAAGCAGAGCACACATCTTCCCGCACCCCCTTGCATTTCCCACACTGGGCTTCTCCTCCCACCAGCCCAGAGCTGGGCAAGGGCACCCATGGCCCCCTTGGCTACTCTCTGCTCCTCTGGACAGGATCCCTACATTTGAATCCACCCCCAACCGCTCCCCAGCACTGCCTCAGTTTCCATGGCAACTTCAGCTCACATCATTGCTCAAGGTTGTTCTTTTCCATTAACAGGAGAGCCCTGCTGCTCCTTTAAGCAGCTGATCATCGCCTGTGCTGCGGCAGGGCACCCCCAGCCAGCACCGCCCCGTACAAGGCACAGTCAGTGCAGTAAGGGTTGGTGCTTCGGTACAGAAGGGCAGACGGAAGAGGGTGGGACGTCATCCGGCTGGATTCCTGCCTGGGCACCCACCTCGGGAGACACCCACCAAGCCCTCGAGCCTGCTCGCAGCTTCCCTGGGCCCAGCCCAGCCCACTCCCGTCTTCACGCGCAAGGAGGTGCCGTGGGACGGGCGCACCCCGTGTTCGGGGAAGCGCGTGGGATGTCTCGGGAGCCTCCCTGCAGGCCACGGCAGCGCGGGACGGCCCCTCAGCCTCCGGCGGGAAGGGCACGCTCGCACCCGCCAGCACCGGACCAGCCCCTTGGCAGAGCTCAGGTTCTCAGATCCCCAGATCCTGTGGTTTCCTGCAATAACATCTGTGATTAAAACCTGGTATTTTGCCTAGCAAGAGCAGCTATCAGACTATGGCCAAGTCACGCAACGCCCAAGAGATGCGAGCAAAAGCCTCATTCTTCATCCCGCGCTCACCCCAGGCAGCGCTGCTCTCCTGGCAGAGGGGTGCAGAACGCACGCCAGAGTTTAATGCTTTGCTATCCCCAGAGAGCAGGGGGGCTCTAGATCCCATCCCACGGGCACAGAACCAAGGTGAGAATGCAAAGCAAACCTGATGCCCTGAATTCGGTCTGGCTGGCTTCCCTTCTCGTTGGGTTGGGGAATGGGCTCCTAACGAAGCGTGCAGGCGCAGAGTTTACAAACAGGAAGGAGTTACTGTAACATCGATCTAAGGGAGCCGTTACGGAGGAGTTTCTCAACAGACCTAAGGGCAGAAGGAGACATAAACAAGGGACGTGAACAGGACACAGCTCCCAGTCCAAATTTAGCTGAGAGGGCTGCAAGAGCGAGCTCGTACCTTCGTGATGCCTGAGCACAGCCAGCCTGCCTGGGGAACACACAGGGAAGCAAGGAACAGAAAGAAAAGCTGGGCAGGACAGATTTACACAATAGCCTAAGTCACGCATTATGCAGCTCAGCGTTAATGCCATTAGCGACCTCCCCAGAAAAAGCACGTAAACTTGCAGGGAACTTGCAACATCAAGAAGAGAGATAAAGCTTTACACGCCAGATACCAGGAGGCCGAACCCAAGTACACCACAAATCTGCCCACGAAAATAATACGCGTGAGGCACCTGCAGCGCCAGAGCCCTGCTCCTGCCGGCATAGCCCGCACCTCTCACAACCATCTCTCCCCCACTGATCTCGGCTTTTGCCACAGCTCTTTCTGCAATGGTCGAGAATCAGGAGCACGGGGAACTGTAACCTCTTCCAGAGAGACATTAAAGCCATCAACCCGAGCGAGCAGCGCAGCTGGCAGCGCGCCTCACCTGCCCTCCAGTTTGCCATTTAAGATGCTGCTACGCGCAAAAAATTGCATTGGAATAGGGAAGTGGGTGACAGAAGCCAGGCACAGCGCGCTCTCAGGGTTCAGGCTTTTAGGAACAAGCCTCTGAAAATGCAGTGAAACGGCATTATCACTACTTACGGGCTAGATAACGATCCCAGAGGAAAAAGAATCCACTTCACCCACTGGAATTGGATGCATGGGCTTCAACTACCAGTCCTTGGAATGAAAAGGAAACACAGCCTCTCCGAGTGAACACTGCAGGACTTTATGCTACACTTCGTACAGGCATCTCATACTTGGCAGGACACTGTCACATGGCAGCGACCGAGGCAAATACAAATGTGAGGAACAACGCTTGAAATTAAAAAAGTTTATTTGAAGATTTGTAAAACAGCTTTGTGAAAGACTAACGTTTCCAAGAGACCACGGGATGATAATGCATTGTTCTATTGTTAGAACAGAAACCCCAGTCACAGTCCTTCCACTACCTAAATGAAAGCATACGTTTATGGACCAAACATTTTACTTCCAACACCAAAGAAAGCAAGTGGGTTTGAAAGTCAGACTAAATCAATAGCACCGACACCAGGTGATCACACCCCCCACGGGCCTGAGTCTGCGTGTGTCATTAGGATGCAATAAAGCACCGACACCAGGTGATCACACCCCCCACGGGCCTGCGTGTGTCGTTAGGATGCAATGAAGCGGGTGAGTGAAGCAAATCTTAATGTCCAAACAGACCCACGAGCACTGAAGAGTTCACACAATGAAATCTCGTAATGCATTCCAGTTACATTCCATTGATGCAAACAAGAGTAGCAAGCCATAAACACCAAAGAGTTCCTGTTAAACTCCAAGCTTCCATTTTGGGACAGGAGAAATCTTCCGAACTTACAAGTGCCAGTTCCATTTTAAAACACACAACTTTATTCACTTTATGTTTACATAATTTGTGCAATAGAGACATGTGCAATAGGAAAGTGAAGAACAAGATGCAGAAGTGGACAGTGTTACAGGGATGCCGCTATCACTTCACCGTAAAGCAGCACGGTTTTATACTGCCTTTCGATGATACTCAGGAGGGGCTACTTCATAGTCACTGGCGCTGAACAGTGCGGAGGAATTCTTTGCTAAATACCTACGGAAAATAGTAAAAAGATTAAATTACCTTCAAGCCTCCATTGTTTAGCATCACGGGTGGATCGTTAGGCATTTGCCGAGATCAAAAACATGATTTCAAGAGTACAAATCTAACAAGCATCTACTAAAAAGTCAGCTGGGGAAAGCAATTAAAGATTGACAGCTCATGCCAAAAAAAAAAAAAAATCCCAAACAAGTTGTCAAGCAACCCTGGCTCCAAGTGAGCACAGGGAGGTTAAGGTTAACAGGATGAAACAGTTGACACTGAGGTTCAGTCAGCTGCTGCACCAAGAAATCAATTTACTGCTGATCGTGCTCAAAGAGGTAGGGACCAGGAATGGGACACCACGACGTTCTGTCTGCACAGACACGGAACTGAAATGGCTCACTAAGAGATGGCTAGAGCCAAGTGAGCAGGGGTCAACGAAGTGTGACAGCAGAAGTCAAGCATTATGTGCCATGACTTCTCATGGAATGCACTCAGGGATTTCTGGTCAATGCACTGGCTTCACATTTCTATCTTGACAACTGAAAGTCCGTTAGCACTTGCGTTTACTTCAGACTGACCCAAAAGACTACGATCTACTCAAGACCCTAGGACTACTCCAAGGCGACTTTGCCCTGGAAGCCTGGCTGATCCACTTCTAGTTCTGCTGCAGAGCTGTCTTGGATTTGCTGAGGGTTTTCTTCCAACAGCCTACCCAATCACAGAGGTAAAAGCTGATATTTATGGCAAAACAGCTTGGTGTTGTGTTACCCTAATTATTTACAAATCAGTATTTCCAAACACTATCAGTAGACCATTAAAGTCTCGGATGAAGAGAGACAGAGAACATTTCTGTTCTCCATGACCTAATCACAAATGGAAGTTTACGGCTTTAGTAAATTTGTCCCAAGAAAATCTGCCAGTACAGCAAAAGCAGAGGGCTGCACTGGCGCTGTGAGCTCACGTAGTTTCACACCACACACCTGACCCTACCAGTATGTATCAATAAATTGCCAAAGCCTAATACCGAGTTCCTCCAGTGCAGTACAGACGCATGGAAGCTGCTGAAGTCACGCTCCTACATACGCATGGGGGAACACAGGTATGACACCTCAGACACAAAACTGAAGTTTAATTCTATTTTACAATTAAGAATCTAGAATCTCACATTCAAGAAACATTTACAGGTGAGCTAAGCAGCAAGTGACTCTGGCTCCTTATCGCAGTGAGGAAGTATTTCATCACCTGCCTCAAATCAAGTGTCCGATTTCTGGTTTTTAGAAACACTGGGCATTGAAGTCTTGCATTATTTAGGATGAGGTTGTCATCCTAAATGTAACGCATCTACAGCACCACAGCATAGTGCAGTGCACTAAGGCTACAATGGCAGTTTGTCCCAGAAATAACATTAGTGAGGTTCATCAATTTTTTAACATTTGCTCAATTTTTGTTGAGTAACTGTTGTGTAATTTAATAGTTTGCTGTAATTGTCATTGCTTTTTATAGCAACTACAAATAAATGCTTCAACATTTACTTTGAAAGAAGTAGCAGACTGGGACAGTTTAAAAGTGCAGTCAACAGATACGTAAACACATGTTTAACTAGCAATAACCTCAGTACAGCTGGAGAGAAGCTAAAACCAGTCCTACTCGTGTTACTGTACAGCAGAGCCTGAGAAAGCTTCGCTGCAGTCTTTGGTGCCCATTCCACGCACAAGCCCAAGGTAACATACACACACGCTGCAGAACTGTCCACTGGAATTAGGCCACAGTGCAACAGCTTGTGCTTACTTCACTTTTTCTTTCTTGCTGAAAGACTTTAAAAGTACTTACTTTAAGAAGTCGTGCAAATAGTTTAACAGCAAAGCCAGACTCTTCTCATCAAGAGGAGTGTAAGCGAGCATAGCTCCAATTCGCACTGTTTCAAAAGAAGTAGTGCTTGTTAGTTATAAACAGCAACTTTAACAAGTATTGCAGTAGAGCCAAAACCTTACAGCAGCATATAAAAGCAGCCCAGGAATCCATTTCAATATATAAAGCCCACCTAAAATACTTGGGCTGTTAAAAATCCATTTCCATTCTAAATCCTTGAGCGGCTCTGAGCATTTTAGGTACGTGGAATAAGGAAAGAACGAAGCCATGTTTCACAGCTGCTTGTCAAATTTCTGCAGTTCACACCCACTGAGATTCAGGACAGGAAAAAGAAGCATTTGAATACCTGCGACTGCTCTTCAGTCTCTGGAGGTCATACTCACCGAACAACCTCAGCAGGTGTGGGGCACCATAGACTTGAGACATGGGAGCATCTGGGTGATCTGCTAAGATTTCAGCATACTGGGGCCTCTCAAACTTGTACAGTAGTTGTGTTCCCAGCATGACATTGAAGTATTCTTTAATTCCAGCCACGACTTCATTGACTGCATACTCCCTGGTAAACAGAGAAAACACTGCAAGTCCTGCTCGGTAACCAGATGGACACAAGATGAGAGTTGGCTTGCTGAGTCCATCAAAATCGTAAAGATCTTCTATAAACCTTCAGATTTTTCAAGGAAATTTGTCGGTAGGCCTTAAAACGTAGAGCTGCAGGGAGCAATGCATTTCAAAGCCTCCTTTAAAAATGGACTGTTCTGAACTCAGCAAGAATTTAGGCAAACTAAAAAAAGCCTTGCTTTTAGTCCTCTGCTCAGGTATTTCTAAGGACACTTACCAGCTCTTACGTTTTCAACCAGAGTTAATCCCAACTCACATCAGTTTTAAGAGTACAATACTGTAAGTAATCAGACTGAACGCCTGCTTAATGGAAAAGGACAGCCACCCAGTATTTCAGGCAATTGACCCTTTCTAACTAGGCCTTGCAACTGCCATACTCCTGCAGGCCTCCAACTTCACAACTAATTGTAGAATAACTGTAGGAATTAGCAGTGACACTGCAAATCTGAGAAGTACAACCCTCACTCCACCCTGCAAACAAATTTAGAACAGCCATTAGGACAATTACATAAAAGAATGTTAAAACGTCCTGACAAGTCAATAATACTCTTCCTCTTGAGTGGAAGATCTCTAATTTCTCTCCCTTTAGAACAGGAAAGCTTCGTTCAAGAATAAACACACCTTGCTTGTTGTCAGGGCTGGACTGCTGGAGTAATTACAAATAAGAATCTTCAAAGCTATCACCTCACACTGAATAGCTCTGCCCATCTGATTCTTTGAAAAGTCATCATCTACCTCCCTGTCCCCCACCCCTCTACCTCCATCAGAGAGTCCACCCACACAGTAACACTTTGCTCATCTGCTAGGTAGCTTTTTCGATGGTTGGTTCAGCTGATGCATAGCAAGTGCCACTGAATTTATTCACCCAACGTAGGAAGCCTGAGCCAGAATGAAGGGGTGGAGAACTATTAATGTGGCTTCTATCAACTTCCTTTAGGAAGAGGCTTAGGGAAAGTGGGGGAAGCAGAAATAAGATCCACAAAGCAGAACTGCGTTCTTGAATTACCTCCTCAAAGATTTCTAAGCTCCTCGATCACCTCAGTCTTGGAACATGTCCAGCTGGACATAGGGCTGGGAGATGTTTAACAACCTTACTAAATTTTCTGTGAAATGCAAGTCCAACAAAACCAGCAAAAGAAGTATTTCAGGTTTGAAGTGACCACTACTTACTTGTTATCGGTATTTCCTCGTGATTTTTTGTAGTTTGCATAATCCTCTAAAATGGAGTCAACATTCTTCTTGGCAGGAAGATAGAAGAGCTGCACAAGAAGCAAAACCAAACAAATACAAGTTGCCTAATTTATGCAGACATTTATATCTGCATGCTATTTAAATCAACATACATAAGGACACTTCTAGAATAAAATTTACAGGTTAAGATGTTATTAAAGGAACACCCAACTGTTTCAGTTGCACATACCAAAAAAAAACAACCCCACCCCGTAACAGCAACTACAGCCATGTTTCCATTTAACATTCATGCTGCTCAACAGCAACCCGATGAACTGCTAGACTCACCCCAAGAGTCAAAGGTACGCAGCAAAGCACATGCATGCCCCTACAGACCTGCCTACACCAGGCCACGCAGTGGTTAACAGCAGTTACAAAAGCAGCAGTGCTCATTTTGCCTGTTCTTCTGCCTGCTCCTCCTGCTGCATCCACAGTTCAGCACCTGGCACTACTATTGCTACGAAGCAAATCGGCCTGCAAGCACCTACCGGGAAGTTTCACTGCCTGCACAGTCTGAAGAGTATCAGAGCTACATCAGAGCTTACAGAACTGAAGACGAATATTCCCAGCCCTGATTCATCAAGGATTAGATTCCATCTTTAATACCATACACCGATCATCAGTACCCAGACACTAGTTCTGCTGTACGCAGCACGGCTCAGTAGTACACCGAATACACACACTTGGGGTTCTCCTGAGGTGAACCATGGGCACCGGTTCACTTATTTCCTTTCACAGGAGCACTACAGTCTGAAGGCGTTCAGGTGGGAAAAATTTCTCCAGAACCAGAGTCAGCGTAGCATAGTGCTTAAGCACTTTTACTGCTGATGCAAGTCTAAGATCTGTATTCAGCAAGACAAGTCAGCCTTATTCACGTAGGACTTGAATAAGATTTTTACATGTCTGGGATTGCAAGAACAGAGAGAACACCTCGGAGTAGCAGTAAGTTACGGCATGCAACTGCAACCTACCAAACAGCAAAGGGTTTAACAGTATTATTTTCTATGCTTCTCGCTGATTTTAGTAAGCAGTTTCACACAAGGATCAAGTCATGATCCATGAATACGTTTTAAGTTTGTGAAAATGTTTTATACTTTTAAAATGGAAAGCAAAGTTTAATTTGTTGTATCAGGAAACTTTATATGGATCCAGTCTGGCAGAAGTTAAGAATCGCTACCCTAAGCGACAGCGTTCTGTCAGAGCTGCAGCACAACTTAGGATACTCACAGAACTGGGCATCGAGTGACACACAAACAAGGCAGGAAGGAGCTGACGTAAAATATGCATCACATGAGACGTTCCTACAAGACCAGTTCTTTACCAACCAAGTCAACTGTTCAAAACATACCAGCAGGCCAAGCATACACAGAGTTAACACCACACTTAAAGCTTAAATAGGTTTTAAAAATGATTTACCTTTCTAGCTTATGCTTGATTAGACCAAGCCTATTCTACAAATTTAGATGCAACTCTGCTGAGCCACAGTCCTACTCACAGGTGACCTTTGGTTGAAATCCAACCGGAATGAGAACTGTCAAGTAAGCCATCAGGCTGCTGTCAAACCCTACAAGAGATTTCACTACACTGCACTGGAGGACCTGAGAGTCTAGTTTTAAGCATCCTCACCTACACATGGCCAGATTGTTCTTTTGACAAATTACCTGCTTTTGCCTGGTGATCAAGTCCCAGTCATCTACCAGCCACGGTTTCAGCTCTTCTGGGATTTTCACCTTTACTTCAACTCTGTTCATAAATGTTTCTTCCTAAAAAAAAAAAAGTGAAGCCAGACCAATTACTTTCAGATAACTGACTAAGAGTGACCCATATTCCTTGTTTCACAACTGAAACACACCACTGGATTGAGGAATTACTACAGTAATCCCTGTAGGCTCCATAGGGAACAAAGAAATAGCTTCGTTTTTTCAAGGCCACTTGGGAACTTTAGTTTTGCAAGCTGTAACATTTCACACTGCGGGACAAAGTATTGCTGTCTGCATTTCTGAGCAAAGCAGCCTTCCTGTTCCCTATCAAAAATCCTGTGAGAATCAGAAATACATACGCTTTCAACTGTTGGATCTACTCGAGCCCTCTTCTTCCTAGGAGGCTGAGGAGTCTCACTGGTACTGCTCCCTTCTCCAATTCCTGGAGGGGGAAAAAAAAAAAAAAAAAAAAAAAAGACATTATGCCGCTTAAGAAGTCTGGGAAGTCAGTAAGAAATACCAGTAAAAAAGATTTAGATGCATTTAAAAGTAAGGCTCAGATTTCTCTGGGGCCACCTTTTCACTTGTTTTTCTGTTTTTGTTTTGGATATTGTATTCTGTAAGTTCCACATCTTTGTGACAGTTTAAACTGCTATATTTACACTTATCTGAAGAGGTCTGTTTCTGCATTAAAAACAAACCAACATGTCAGTATCTGTAACATTCTTCGGAAGAATTTTTGGAACCAGCAGCTCAGCTCTGCAGATACGTCACATCTCCATCGCAATAAGAAAACACAAGTTGGACTTACTAAACTATTTCAACGGCCCCATGGAGATATCGCTTTGCTTTTAATCTGCAAGAGGTCAAAATCTCAACAGACTGAAACAAGTCGTTTGTGTACAAATCAGAAAAGTCCGCATTCCTCCTGACCAAGAGGAAGAGACATCTGAAGTCCGAGAGGAACAACACAAGGTGATAGTAAGTAAACTTAGTTGAGGTAGATGTAAGGCCTTATTTCAGCTAAAAATCCTTCACTAAGGAGATCCACTTATATACAAAATAAAGACATACTTACTTTTCTGTTTGTTCTTTTTTGTTTTCCTGCAAGAAGAACACAAATTATTGCAAATATAAAGATAGTGGTACTTAAAGAATTGAAAGTAGAAAGCCAGAAAAATTGTCCACTTTCAGAGTCCAAGTTCAGAACAGAGAACAAATACTCAGCGGCCTACAGAGGATTTAAACAAAAGCACACGAAAGACATCTCAGATACGATCTAGCATCACAGTTATGATACTGCAAGATTTTTCACTTAACAGGTTATAATTCACCATTTTGGGGGGGAATCACTAACTTAAACCTACAAAACTGCAGAAGGCATGCCAAGAACACGCGAGTATTTAAGAACGGGACTGACTGACACTTATGCAAGTAACCCCTACAGATGCTTCACACTTTCCAAGGGCTCTTGGGAAACTCCACTAGATTTGTAGGCATTTTATTTGTGTATTTCAGGGATCCCTTAGAGACAGAATATGGGACAAGGCAAACAGCAGTGCTGGGGATTACTGGATAAGTCTCAGTCAACTGAATTAACTTCCAGTGAAGTATTGAAAAACCAGAGTGTTTTACCACTCCAGCAGTAGAGGGAAGTTTGAATAGCACTATGGGAGCTGTGCCTGAAGCTGCATGGACTGCCTACAACGCCATCAGTAACTTTTAGGGGAGACCACGATTATACTTGCCACTTATTAGAAACATCTGGAACAGCGCTAAATAGCATTGTCCCCAATATTTATCTTCTTCCAAATGCTTCTCTCAACACTCACTGTCCCTAATTTACACACTACACACTTTACTCTAAAGTCTCTATCCTTAGCCCTTATTTTCATTCCAGATGAAAAGCTTACTTCCAAAAATTTTAAAGACACCTGAAATATAAGGCACGCGACATTTTAATATTCAGATAGATCAAAAGTATCAATGACAGAAGTAAACTGTCCTAACAGGTATTTTTGTTATTATCTGAACTTTGTATATTTACTAGCCATTTTCAGAAAACTTTAAGAGTACAACTAGTCATGTTTCAATTTGCTCACTATTTAGAAGAGTCCAGTTAAACCTCTCAAAAAAACCGCAGATCATGCGGATAACACTCTTTACCAGCACCAGATTATTTCCTTGGATATTCACCACTATCTTAAGTGACTCTTGTATTCAGGCTTTGACCTGGGTTTATCTGGGTCAGGAAGTAGGCAGAGTTTCTAGAAAGGTCTGAAGATAGGAAGAGTAAGGCTTTTTTCAAGCTTCAAGTCAAACAAGCATTAGGCTTAGACTGTGGGCAGAATAAAGATCATCTGTCTCCAGGAAGAAGGAATAATTGCCAAGTTAAGTCACTGATATTGGACTTGTGTATTGAAGAGAAAGTCTTTTCTTCCAAACCTAGAGTAAACAAGGAAGAACAAGGAGTTCTTTCCAGAATTAAAATCACAAGATAAAAATAATGTTAAGCATTAGTCTAGAAGCAGAGTCTTAAAAAACTGGAACAGGCAATATAAAAATCACTTAAACTACTACAATTAAGATAGTAAACCACATCTATGTTACTAAAGCACAAAGTCCAGCATAAACCACCCAAGGTCGTTGCTCGTGCTCTCCCACCTCATTCCTTCTATTTCCCGACTCCTTACATTTCAAGTCATATGCCTCTGCTTCAAGTCAAAGCAGCCATCTCTTTGCAAAGTCTAAAAGACAAATCTGAGTTAGGGAACAAACAGAAAGAGCTAGGTTAGAGACAAAGGATTAGCATTTGGCAGATTTTTGATAGCCTGTACAGCAGACGGTCTGCAATAACACTCTTCTCTAGGTGAAGGCAGCTGTGCAGGTGAAGTGCTGCTGTTGTGTGCAGCAACTGAAGCGTGCAGTGCACTCGACGGCAGAAGATGCAGCATCTCTATCACAGAG
This sequence comes from Egretta garzetta, assembly GCF_000687185.1. Taxonomy (NCBI): domain Eukaryota; kingdom Metazoa; phylum Chordata; class Aves; order Pelecaniformes; family Ardeidae; genus Egretta; species Egretta garzetta. Next base: position 131,469 of record NW_009258491.1, on the reverse strand, counting down.
GCTATAGACAGCCCTGCTGATAGAAGCTGTAGCCCGAGACGAGCAGCACATCTTAGGCAGCTAGATTCCATCAGTCAGACCAAGCAGACTCATTTTGAGACATACAGCTGAAGAACACCACACATGTTCCTCATGACGGCAAATAATACCTTCCTGCAAGGACAAAGGGAATGTAAGTCCTGAAGCAACACAAAAAGATGAAATATTAGGATAGATTAAAACCCATCCTTTTGCGCCACTTCACAACTACACTATGAACAGCAAGCCCTACACCGCTGTACAGAAGCGGTGTAAAAGCTTTCATTGACTTCCCTTTATACAGCAAGCACAGCCCCACTGCTTTTCTTCATTCACATATTTGTCTATTGACTGGCATTTTGCACTAAAAACTGACAACACAATGAAAAACAGCATGGAAGTTTCAAGGAAGCTTCTGTGAAGAGTTTAATTAAAGACTGAACAGCGCTGCAAGGTGCTAAAGATCTTGTAGTTCAAGCTTAAAGGATGCGTCCCACTGCAGTCAGACATTACCTCCTCAAAGAAGCAGGGCCAGCAATCAGTTCTGGTAAGAAGCTAACCCAGCCCCCATTGCAGGGGTTTATTTTAGCAGAACAAGAACACGCGGCTAAGACAAGAATATTCGAGTATTTGGGATCAAAATACGAGACAGAATTAGAAAGCCAGAAAATAAATGAACTACTGACATAACCATGGGAAACTGTGTAGCAACAAGATAATCAGTAGAAAACAAACAGTATTACAGCTTACAGATAGAGCATTTCACTGAGCTGTTATCAAAGATGATGGAAGGTAAGCAGTCCATGACACAAGAGCATAATACTGAACTTCCAACCTCAGTATCCAAAACAGGACTGTGCTCACAATCAAACGGCAAAACTGAAGAGGATGCCATAGAAGACAACCTACTGAAAGACTGCACTTCACCTTTCCACAGACGTTCATCAGAAGAAAGATAATCAAGTATCTGTCACAGAACCTTGGGTACCGCCTCAAGCAGCCAGCAATCTTTGCACAAAAGAGTTGGCTCAGAGCTCTAGACCGGAATATCTTCTGGGACATGTCTAGAAGACTGTCAGTAGAAAATAAAAATAGCTTAGAAAATAGAATTCAATGCAGACGAATTACATCAGGAAAAAAACAAGACTTTGGAAGGTTTACTTACTCCACAACAGTTAGGAGTCCATGACCAGGTACATAAAAATGTTGTGGACAATAACAAGCATTTTACTTTCCCAAAATCCATGTGCCTCTTAAAGGGACTTAGAGGGCTTTTAGAACCTCCCTGTGATAGCTGGTTAAGATAGGAGCAGCAGAGAATGAAGGTAGCTACCACTTGGTCTCAGACATTTGAGTTTAGTATATTTGTAAATGCCACAAGACGACGACTAGGTGCCAGTTTACTGATAAAAAACAGTTTTAACTAAGCTATAATAAATCATTACGTCTCTCCTAATACAAGGGGACCACTAATAAAAAAGTAAACAAAAAGATTCAAGTGTGAAAAGAAAATGTTGGAAAAAAGTATGAAATTAGCCACTACTGCTCAAGCAGCTTGGTCATTAACTCAGCTGTGAGACGCATCATTCCTAACAAAATTCAATTAAACCATCAAACATTATTGGCAAAAGGATGAAAACCAAAGTCTGGGTTATATACACGTACGTCTCCTGTGCCTGGTCAGGCAACCTGGCCATAGAAGGCACACAATAAAACTAGAAGAGGTAAAGAGACCAAAGAATAGTTGGTAGTGTACGACACCTGCTATACCAGGAGGAACCAGGCAGACAAGCGCTTTCAAGCTGACAACTGGGGAGGAAGAAGGGAAAGGTGGTAGAGGTATCGCTAGCGATAAAAGGTGGAGCTCAAAGAACATTTTCATCTATCTTGAGGAAAGATTGGTAAGACCAAAAAAACCAAAGCAGCAGACACTAAAAGACAGGAAGAGTCATCCTCTTTCCTCCCTTCTTCAACACAGTGCTGCATTAAAATGAGAACGTGCTGCCACAACATGATGGGGATGCCAGAAGTCCAAATGGTTCAGAAGTGATGCGATAAATATAAGACAGCCCTACAAAGGGCTGTTAAATCCATCACATGGATACAGCCTACAGCTCTGAAGTCCCTTAAATACAGACTGCTAGAAGCAAAAAGGGTATGTGGGGGAGACCAGCATTCTGGATTTGACTCACTTGACTGCCCCTAAGCCCATGTTACTGGTGACCATCAGACAGCAGAGGAGGTTAGGAGAATCTCCGGCTTGAGCCGGTGTTGCCATTCCAATGTTGTTACAGCCCTAGACAACTGGCATGTAGGCAGTGTTCACGTGCCACTTGACATTTAGAGGACTTGAAGTAGCTTGCGAGGGAGCTACTAGCTGTGTCAAAGATAGCAGAGGATGCCACAAGAGACATGCAGCAGGAGCATATATTTTCAGAGTAATATGTTCAGATTAAGAACAACCAGTAACTCCCAAGTTAAGATACTGTTTTGAGAGCATCTCTGGTGAGAGTGCTTGCATATATCTCATTTAAAACCAGATGCTACTCTCAAATCTGTTATTCAGTGCCATATCTTGCCTCCAGAACACTCTCAGCTGCCCTTTTATTTTCCAAGCACCCGTTAACTCTGTTTACTGATTTTTTGCAAGTTAATCATACTAGGCCCATCAAAGGTAGCATAAACTTGGAAGCTGGAATTCAGCAGAGCTACATATAAAACAGTCTGGAGAGGCCAGTATCTGTAGTGTTGTATTTCATTTTTGGCAACCTGCTATAACCATACAATTTCTTTTAATGATAGCTTCTAGTTATCATAAGATGAATAATTATTTTAAAAAACAAGTGTATACAACCTGCGTTTCATGCATATTTCTATTCGATCAAATATTGCTTACAAATAGCCTCAAAAGCTTTGAGCCAGTTGCTGCAGTTTACAGAAACAGTTACTCTGAACAGACTCAAGCCAACAATAAAAATACAGCGCATTAAGAAGTGGGTTCAAACCTCACATTTCTAACACCATCTATCGTAGCAGCCTCGCTCCCAAGACTTACAGAACACAGTGCAGTTTGTTACGGATTTCCATGGAAGCAGAACTCCAGGCATGCACATCAACTGTAACCTTCTAGTTTCAAAAAATCTCAAGTCAGTGATCCTCCACTTCTTTTTAAAGAGTGGACACACTGAATGCATTTGACTGCTCACATGGTACCCTATCCCACCTGGAAAGGTATACATTTCAGAGAAACTAAAAAATGGTAGTCCATACCGGCTTTAAAAACAGAACAGATCACCAAAACGATATACTGCAGTACTTACAGTTGTTAACTGAACTGCTACCAAAGCTTACATTATTACAACTGAGGACTTTAAGAGTCTCTAAAAGAAATCTATGAAAGCAAGGAGATTTGGATTTCAGGATGAAAATCCTGGTTTGACAATCCATCCTTAACTCACCGCGTCGATATTGTAGGGGTCTCCAAACAGCAAACAGTATGCGCTCCATCTCGTCTGAAAAATCTAGGCACAATGGGGGTTGAGTTAAGGAAAGAATGTCAGACCTAGTGTTTAGCCTTAAAGAGAATCTATTTAAGATTCAAAAATTTACCTTTTTAGCAGCATATTATAGTCTTACTGAACATTCCTGGAGGATAAGTTATGCTTAGATTGTGATTTCCTTTCCATTATTGTTTGGCTATCTGAAGAGTAAGTTTCAAAACATGTTACCTTCCCCTCTGTCCAATCCTCCAAGAATGCTACAAAAGGTAAATTTTGAGGCCCAAATAGGTTGACAGCGTTACCCTTTTAAAATAGTTGCGTGATCAGTCTCTCCCCCTCCCCACCATCAGTACTTCGTGTATCTGCAACGACCTTAGAGTTACAACATGAGAACAATCCAGAAGCTTTATTTTGGAACTGTATTTTGAGGTTTTTCAGAAGCCATCTTGCCTTTAGCTGTAAGCAGGATCTGAGAAGCAGTAGTTTGGTCAATAATAAATCAGTATCACAACCCTGCATCACTGCTAGGGTAAGTCAAAGTATTTCCTCTCCCTCAGCCTCCAAATAGGGAAGAAAAATAGGGAGACTTTGTTGAAAGAAGCACAGGTCTAATTCAGAAGGATGCATTGGATGCTGGTAATGGCTAGAGACTAGGAGCAAGATCAGTGCAACAAGCATATGGACCCTGTTGTAAATAACTTCCATAATGCAAGACTGCTGTTCTAATGACAATAGTTCTCCTTCTTCCCCTTTACAACTCTGAAAATCCACCATCAAGGAATTAATTTTTCCCATCAACGTGAAACAGAAGCTTCAGAGAATTAGCTTATCGTCTGTTTTGCTGTGCTGGAAACAACCACCCACGCTTAGGATAGCGATGACAGCAAAAAGCAAAGCCACTCCCTTTTCCCCAACTGGTTTCAACCAGAGAGTAAAGACAGACCTGGTAACGTCCTTTCAAGCTTTAGGGTTACACAGAGGCTTAAGATGAAGTCATTTGTGCTGTGTGGGTCTCCTTGGACGCAACATTATTAGGTGTGGTTGAGAGGATGAAGCCAACTTTCATTTCAAGCACAGGTTAACATTTAGCATTTACTCAGCCAGAAAGAACAACTCATCCTGCTGCAATCAGCCTGAACTACCAAGATGACTAAAGCTGACAGTATGGGGAACCTAATCCTGAAGTTACTGTTGGGACGTTCTCTATAATGCAAATTGCAGACATTTACAACTGAGTCATCACTACCTGAGTCAAAGCTGCACTTAGTTTAAATTCTACTCCCACTGACTAAAATGCAAGACGACTCTGGTGCAACAACCCCTTAAGGAGCTGAATTAGTAATGGTCATGATTTAGATCTGTTTTAATTAGATTTTAATGACATTCATTAGGAACTGTCTAAACAGACATATGGTTTGGGATTTTTTCACCCCCAAATGAAGACAAACAGGCGACTAGGTCCCCGTCAGAGGTCCATCCTGAGCTGACAGAGCACACCGAACGGGTGGCGTTAAAGCGTCTCAGAATCTACAGCTACAGACCACAAGGGAGCATGCATGCAGCATTATGGCCAGATCCATCAGACTCCCTGTTCCAGAGACCAAGAGCCAACTTACAGCCTTGGCTAGGCTTTGACTAAGCCCAAAGTGAAATCTGTATTCAGGATCTAGAAAAAGGAAAAAACCTGTACCCACTACTGCTGCACTTCTCAAATCAATGATCCAGGTTTCATAACAAAGTTGCCCATAAATGAGACATGAAATCTGAGGCTGCTGCCAAATGCTCTTCGTAGGAATTGATGTCATTTCAGCAGCGTCCTCACGAAGACTTGAATCATAAATGAAGTTAGGAGTTCAGAACACCACATTAGTAATGACCACCTTCATAATTAAGTGAAGTACTACCCCAAACAGAAGAGTTTCATGGCACACGAGCAAAGCAGTAGAGCTGTACTGATTGTATGAGAATCTGAACGTAACACCATACAAGCCTATTTGGAAAAACAAAAAGGATGGAATGAAAGAAAACTGACAGTTACATCCTGAAATTATTTTTTCTAATAAATGTCTGAGCTTGCTTCTGGTCTCTTAAGATGCAAAACCATTTTTAATAGCATATGGGTTTAGTTTTGTCAGAAACAGCAAAACAAAGACTCCTTAAATGCTGTTTTAACAATTGTACAGTAAGAAGGCAAGGCATTTTAAGGATTTTATTCAGAAGTGCTTGCACAGCTGGGAAGAACTGTAAAATTCTGTAGAGAAACTGAGTTCACTGAGATGCACGAGTCCTACAAGGACTCAACGCTTTTTGAATGTCAGTTCACTAGCTTAAGAGGAACAGAGTGCAAAAAAGTACAGAGTGTTAGTGTCTACCCAGTACCTTGATGCAGTATCAAACACTGCACGATCTAAGAAGGCATTTTTAATAAAATGCTTCAAAGGCCTTTTTGGTTTTATGAAAGCTAAACACAACTTTTGAATGGGTTGTGTCAGAAGTAATGAAGTTTAGCCTGCAGAACCATTCCAAGAAAAATACTATTTAAAGATCAATAGTAAAACTGACAAGCAAAAGCTTGGGAGGTTTTGGGGGTGGGTTGTTTTGGTTTTGTTTTTAAGTAAAGAGCTTCTTACACTTCAACATTTTTCTGCTGCAGACCAGAAGTCTTCTTGCCCGGAGCAGCACCTCTCATCTTCCCCTCTGCATATTGTTCCCTTTAAAAAAAAAAAAAAAAAGTAAATCAGTAAGTAAGACTTTAATGGGAAAAAGAATCTTACTTTCCCTCAAAGGGTAACAGGTTATGAAAAACATTTAGAGAAAGTCTAGTAAATGGCTTTGTGAATCAATATGTGTCATGAGCAGGAACATATTCAACTCAGTATCAAGAAGATTTAGGCTTCTTCATACAACACTTAGCAGTGCAAACACCCATTTCCTATCCCTCCCACCATCCTTGTTATTCTGAATCATGCGGAAGCAGCACACTGCTTCTGAAAAATATGAAACAAGTTCTCAATAAAAGCATTTCTAGTAAAGAAACAGAAGATGAGCGTTCATTACAAAAAAAAAAATCAAAGTATCTGTAGGCATCCTCAAGCTGTCTGGGAAGATCCTTATCACTGAACAATATATTTTAAGGATACTGCACTGCACAAGGGATGTTTTTAGCCACCCAGTTTCCACATTACAGGATGTACTTGCAGTTAGGCTGCCTCTCCGTTTCATCAACCTACTCTTCCTCAAAACCTCAAGTCACAATTTTAAAAATAAGGAGCAACTTGATCTTTCTAAACCGCTCGAGGCCAAAGATCAGAACGCCTCTAAGCCAAAGCATCTCAAGAATAAATGAACATATGAATACCTCTTGAACGTTTGTTTTGCTTTTTTTTTTTAAAAAAAAAAACCTCACTGACTTCCCTTGATATATAGTTGTTGGATTGAAGCTCTATAAAATAAAAAAATTATTTACTGACAAGGCCTTCTAACAAAAGTACTTACTGATTGGCCTTTTGAAGTTCTTTTTGTTTCTGCAAATTGGTATCCACGTATTTGAGCACTCTGCTTTCTGGAACCCATTCATCCCAGCTGAAAAAAATTTTTAAAAAAATCCAATGATCACTCAAAACCATTACATAATTGCATTCTACACACAACAAACAATTAAAAGCTTCACAGAATTTGAGACTGAACTCTGCTTTTGTGTCAAGTCATGGACTGGCACAACTGGAAGTGTAAATTACCAAACACATTCCCCACTGACTGAAGCTGTAATGTTTTTTTTTCTAGGGAAGTGTAACCCTCAGTCATTTCCACAGAGTTTCCCAAACTTGAAGGATGAGCAATTTAGGAGGGAGGGGACTGTCTTTAATTTAAAAGAAGCATCTCAGGGAAAAAAAAAAAATTCTATGCTTACTAAATTATGGGACACCTGTGGCCGTAACTATATTATGAAGCAAGTTTCCTTTATCTATTCCAACATTTTATAGGTTAACAAATTCAGCAATAAGATCTTACTGTAAGAAGAAGAGCTCTGATTTCTGTCTGTGAAGGAAACCAAGATGGCATGAATATTTGAAGAATCTGAAGTGAACGATTTAAGAGAACAGGTGTTGGGGAAATTGCCATTACGAGCAAGAATTCCACTTTGACAAAGAGTGGATTATCTGAGCAATCTGACAATTTATTTCAAATAAAACACATTAAAAGTGGCCCAGTTATTCTAAAGTATGCAAGTTAAAGCTCTATACATAGAGAGCTCTGCGCTATTTTCATTTCATGGCAATAGCTGCCAGTCAGAGCATTAAGGTGTCAAACCCAATACTACTACAGGAGTACAAGGTCTTCACGAGCGTTACGACAAGGCAAGCTTAGCATCCAAAAGTTACAGAGAAACACATGTCCAGCTGTACGCGCTCTAAGACTATGTTTTTAGGATAGTGCTTTGGTCAGATATTTAAGCCACTTATCTTACTCCTGCCTGTACAGCTGCAAGAGACCTTTGAAAGTGCTGTATAACTGTGCGGCACCTTATACTCTATGATGAAGAAACTTTTTTGGTATCCTAACTGTTGATATTTGCAAAAAAAAAAAATTAAGAAGTCGAGCAATTAACAAGTAACAAAGGACCATAATTATAGAAACCAAAATTAATGAGTCATATTGCCCCAGTTGTCTAGATCTTGCAGCAACGCCACTTTTAATGTAGTTAATTGGAAGCTTGAAGGCAAAAGAACTCAAAACAGCGCAAGCAAGAAAAGCAGGAGTCACGACATCACTTACGGCACCCTTCAGAGATAAACAAGGAGAGGAAGTATCAAATTTATGCTGCCTTATTAATATACAGCAGCCACCATAAGAACCAATTGCACTTCCTGTAACTGTCGGTGTTTACAACAAAACATTTATCTGTCCATTCGGCAGGGAGGGTGTGCGGATGCATTTAAAAAATTTACATATTAAACCACGAAGTTCAGCTTTTAGTCATGCCAGTGAGATCAAGATACTAGTGACTAGGAGTCTTCACTCAAGTCTGCAACACTGAAATGAAACAAAACCAAAGAACATGGGAAAAAGGGCTCTTTGAAAGACTTCTGGAGTCTGAAGAGCTGAAGCTTTTAATTGCTAAGAAAAAACCCCCACTTTTCCTGAATTCAAAGCCCAGTGACAGCACAGAATTAAAATGAAAGAAAAAAAGACAAGTACATAGATGCGATAATCTCAGGGAAGTATTCACCTTTAATAGGCTGAACATTTATTTCATGGAGACGTCTTTATTCTTCAGAAATTTCTCACCTAGAATCCTACCATTTTTGCAGAAGGGAAAATTATCTCTGACTTTACCTTAGCAGAAGAGGCAAGAACTGAAATACAGGCTAGGCCTGCTCCTGTGAAGGACTAAAATAGACAGGCTTTCCCATTCTGACCACAGCCTTTGCTAAGGCACACTTCTCCAAATTTTTGCTACCAAGCTTTGCTGCCAAAAGTGGTATAAAAGTAAAGTACGCTGTGTATTTGAGTAGAGAGTTTTGCTCCACCTCAGCAGGGGTTGCCTCTCCTACCAACACGTAACAAGGAAGTTTTTGTACTAGGTATTTCTACCAGGGAGGAATTACAGTAACTATTTTCAAACTTGAACAAACAGAACGCTATAAAGCATTCCCATCAGTCTACTGACAACCTGAGCTAGTCTCCATACAACCGAAGCTCTGAGGGAAATGGTTAGTTAGGCAATGTTTTCTTTGTGTTACTATAAATCATTGGCTTATGTATAAAAAACCATTTAGGTCGATTTCAGAAACAATCTCCTAAGGACACAGACATGGTAGTGCTAGTCCACCAAGCTCACATTCAAACTGAAAGCTTGCATTTTCCCCATAAAGGAAAATTAAATACTGCTTTCATTTTATGCAATACTTACTTTTTATTCCAACCGCTGTAATGGATAAAGTATTTCACTTGCTTGTCCTTTATGGCAACCTTTACACACTGGAATAGAGAAGAAAGTTCAGTCAGTACCAGTGAGAACAGAGCAATCCGAGTTTTGCTTTTTTAGCTTCTGGAGCATAAACATGCAGAGATTTCCATGCAAGCGATTGAAATACCGGCAGCTATTTCACAGCAGAAAGTTCTCTAACACAAGTTACTGCCTGTTGATGGCTTTGGAAGGGCTAGGCAAACAAGCAACTCTGCTCAGCTATCCAAAGGGACACCTTCTTTCACAAGAAGGATCAGAGACCCCTGAGGATGACCAGAAGAGTAAACAAGCAGCCACTTCACTACCCCCAGGTTAGCCAAAAGCCATTCACTAGAGAGCTTGTTCACATGCAGGCCCCTACCTCACAGACAGGTAAGCTGGCTGAAGTAGAGGAGTCTTCAAAAGTAAAATAAATAATATGGATCTCTACAGCCACAGAGAGAGCATTATGTTCAGTTGAAAGAGTTGCAGTAAGGGCTTTTTCTAGGTTAAGAATGTATACAGGAGGTAAATAAAAACGTTATTGCCATCAAAAGACTGGCCTATGAACACAGTAACTTCCTCATACACTGATATTAAGGCAAGACCATTACAAGAGGGAACACATAAATAACAAGGTTGCTCCAGCCACTCCACAGTATCATTCAGACTCAAAAGTGTCCCTCGCAGTCTCTTCTGCCTTATAGTTTAGTGTAGCCCTGCTTGCAGCCTGCAAGACCCTGCCTCAGCTCATCCAGGTGAGCTGGAACAACCGTGCACGCTGCCCAGTAACAACACAGCTTCCTCCTACCCTTGCAGTCTGGCACGTAAGAGCTCCAGCTACCACATCTATTTGAAAGAAAAACACAGCCAGAGACATGCCTCTTCCTGCAAAAGCAGAGCCCAGAACAGAAACTACATAACCCATGTCCCTGAATGTCTTAGCTACAACAAATTAAATCCACCAACTTCAGCTTGGATAAGGCACTTCATCCAGAAAGGTATCGAGTCTTGTTCTGGATACACCAAGATACAGATGTCACCATACCACTTCAAGGATGAAATAATGAGGCTGTTGTAAAACATGAAGAATCACCCTCTTTGGCTCTAGTTTTTAGTCCCTTTTAAAGGATTTTTTCCATTGAAGCAAAAAACGACTCATTAAAGTCATAATTGCTATTTCCTTTCCATGCTAATTGAGTTATCTTTTAAGTATGGGAGAGGGCAGAGCCTTCTGCTGTACAGCATTTTCTCAAGACCTTCGTGGTGACTCCTTCCTCTCCAACTAAGAAAAATGTAATTGTTAGCATAGAAAGGAACATCATATTTCAGTACTAATCTCCAAAATGCCTTAAACTCACCTAGGCCTGCAACTAGGAGTAAGGATATGCTAATCTTGTTTGATATACTACTGCACCAGTGGCTCATTTTGACTCTCAATATAAATAGCCAGCCAAAAGCTCTCTCACCAACTGGGAAATCGCTTCTAGCACAGCAAGCTGGCAGAGCCAGCTCCTACACCACTCATTCCACCCTTGTGTAAAGGAGAAGAGGGGCACAGCGCAGCACGGAGAAGCACACCGCTGTAGCAGCTCCAGGCTGTTGAATTGACCAAAGAGTTAAGATTGCTGCCAACAGAAGTCTGTTTCCACAAAACCAGAAGCCTTGGTTACTCTCCTCTCTGTACTAGCTCCTGGGCAGGCACTGGCAGCAGACAACACTGAGCATGCACTCACAAGGAACTTGTCCTCCAGCTCTAGAGCAAGGGAAGAGAACAGAGCAGAATCACTAAAGTGATTTAGACCAGCACACCCCCTGTCAATGCCTTGGATGTTATTTTAACATTAGAATGACTATTTCCCGATGGTATGAAAAGATGTCAAGTATTTCTAGCTGCCTCCCTACTACCACCTCTCTGCAGCTCTTCCATCAGTTAACATTTACTGACACAAAAACCTAATGGATTTAAATCTCTGTTTAAGGTGCCCCAGGAATTTCTGCAAGTCTTCCAATCCACACAGCTACAAAAGCCCTTTGTTTCAATTTCAGAGGAAGTGGAAACAGGCAGTCAAATTAGGAGCTATGCCTTCAGTAGAACAGATGGCATGGCAGTGACATCCGCTTAGGGCCACAAGATAAGCACACCATTGAAAGTGTTGCAGCTGGAGCAGTAGGGATACTCCTGCAAGTCACAAATTTGCAATGCATGGTTTCTGCAGCTAAAAAGGCAGAACTGAGAATGCCACTTCCTTTGTCGCTTTAATCCAGCACTGTCTTCTGCAGCACTGTCCCATTTGAAGACCACTGATTGTACTCAGCCACCTACACCTCTGAGGAAGCTCGAACCACAGCTAACCTACCAGCTCATGCATTAGCACCAGCACCAAGGCCTACGGGCACAAATGCCTTCCAGCGTTCCAGGAACATAGGTGTACCAGATGTTCAACACCTAAGACCACCCAGCCTTTAGCAGTTTACCAGAATAGCTGCATAGTACCATTGGGTTTTCTGATATTTTTCTACAATATAGAGCTCCAGGATTTAAAACTAATTTCATACATTATCAGGTTTTCCTTCATTTTAGTTTCAGTCCTTAATCCTATCTAGTGAGGCACAGCAGGTAAACTAATACAATTCCTTATTTTCTTGGGGAACAGTCAGAACCACATGCAGCAATACGCAACCACACATACCTTTGCTTCATAAAGGAGAGGTCCATGAAAACAAAGCACTCGTTCACCTGAAAGAAAGTTGCAGATAAACATCTTAGAACACCACCAATGTGCCATTTCTGTAAAACATGTCATCAGTTACAACATTGAATGAATCCAGTGTCAACCTAGAAAGAAATTCAAAGGCAGATGCTGATTTGAGAAGCAGGCTGGTGTTTGAGAAGCAGATTCACTCTCGTACAGAGGAGGATCAGAGCTCCAATTATTTAAGGCCATGAAGCAAAGATTCCCGAGGACCTCCCTGAAGAGCGCTCACGCGAGGACAGCTGCATGCAAACCATGCCCAAGCAATGCCCAGCGTTTTGCACAACGGCTGGTGACTTCGGCAAACAACTGGCACCAAAACTTCCCTCCCTGCCCTGTAGTTCCAGCCGCTGCCCACACAAGTTACAGACGCCCTTGCATCCCGTTGCAAGGCTGGCACGGAGAGCTCTTGCAAAGCCTTGGATTTCAGACACAGACACCAAAACATGCTGGCTCGATACGAATGGATTACTTCAGCCCTAGTACTCCAGCAGTAAGCAGGTAAAACTGTCCTGCCTTAAGGAATTCTTTAGTCTCCATGACATCGTGTTTTGATTGGGAGAGGGAAATTAGCGCTCATAAGGGATGTCACCTCTGCATCTTAAGCTCCTGGCACAAATGAAAACAATTGCTATCAGCGCTCCTTTTTCTGCGGGAACTACACCACCTGGTCGTTCTAGTTCAATGAAGTCAGGAAGAGAGAGACACCAACACTGTTTCCCCATCCGACTTGAGCAGGACAGAAGAATGCCAGGTTTGCGCAACAGCAAGAAAAATTGTTCACTTTGTGATTTTTAAGTAGGAAGAAACTGTTCCTCAGTCTGTTTTTCCCTCAACGGCAAGGTCTTATTGTGTGGTTATGTTGTGGGAATTTAGCACAGGATATCCGAGTACAGATGTTTCCTCCTTGAAAGCTGCTGTACCTCACATTTTCAGAGAGACAAGCTGCATAATGCACTCCAGGGTGTAGCACACATCCAGATCTTGCCACTGCTTGCAGGGCACCCAGGACAGAAGAGAGCCGTCGCAGTCGCCGTGTGCAAGCTGTGCAGCACACACGCAGGTATTTGCTCAGCCCCCCGACTGGGCTGGGGGGGGACGCCCACAGAAGCAGCTGTCTCACCAGTAACACAGCTCTGGGTACCTTCTGCCTTGTGAGCAGCTCAGGAATGACCAGTTCACAGGCTGCAGGCTTAAAAGTACCCTCCGTTGTAAACTTACGCTACTTTTCAAAATCCCTTTCTGCATATTCAAGTGATAAATACAGTCAGTGGCTCATGGTACCATTAACTCTGACCCTCTGGAATCCTGTTCCATTCTGGCTTAATTTGCCTCTTTTTACCCCACAGGCATGTAATTTGACATTAATGAAACTTTGAACCAGATGGGCTCTAACCAGACATTTGCTCTGCAAACAGAAATAGAACATCCCCACATCTCAATTTATTTTTTTTTTTTGGTGAGGGGACAGAGCAGTTCCCCCACTCATTCCCAAAACACACTTCTGGCAGGGCAGTTACGCAGTTTGTCGGGTGGCCAACAACAAACTAAAACTTACTTCACTTGAAGCAGGTGAGGGAGGATTCGGATGCCACCATTTCACCACCAAGACTGGGAGACAAGCAGATACAGCCGCTTCAACCAACATGGCTACTAGTCACATTTTCTTCCAACACATCCAGGCTCCAATTGAACAACACAACTATACACTTACTATTTTATTCCTATGCTGACTAGAAAGAACCACTCATGTTTTTAGATTTCATTATTATCCAATCTGCGGGATCCCATGCCCTCCGCAGAACTGAAAGGAGTATTCACAGTAAAGTCGAAGAACACAAAACTGGGTCCGAAATGTATTTCAACCGGTAAAATGCTTCTATGGATCAAGAATGAAAAAGGGTTAAAGGTTCTTACCAAAGTGCCCGCTTTGATACACTCAGTACTTTTTATTTTAAAAAGAAATGTCTTTATCACTTTATCATCAGGGCTGACAACCAGAAGTTACGTTATTATCCTCATGGATCATAGTGCTCACTAGCACTACCGGAAAACACATCTCTATTTCAATTATTGTGCAAGGTCTTTCTAGGTAAGATGTCCACAGTTACCAACAGTTATTTTATTTATTTTTTCAAAAAGACACAACATGAATCTCAGTTCCGCAGAAAGGGTTCTTCTCTTTTCATGATAACCTAACATCTCTCGCTCCTTCCCAGCTGAGCGCAGACACGCACAAGGCCTCTCCTCTGAATCTACCAACCATTCCAGCCTACACCCACGCCCCGGCGAAACACCCACGGCCGATTCCTTATCCCAAAGGCAGTATTTGCAGGAGAACAGCTCTTTAGCTGAAATAGCTGGTAGAAAAATATCAGAACGTGCTCTGTTAACAGCCCCGAACACCAAGCTACAACAGAACGTTTTGTTGCACGCGAATGGCCGCCACACTGGCCCACGTGTGCCGCTCAAACATCGGTTCAGCTCCAGACGGGCACATCTTCTGGCCTCACTGCGCCGTCAAAAGCTTCCCATGAGGAAAAGCTCCTGGAAGTCAGAATCCAACCGCCCACACCTTCGAGTGTTTTACATGCAGAGTATTTATAGAAAGAAGAGGTTTTCAATCTGTGGATCAAGGATACACCTGCCGATGAAGCCTTCCCATCGATGTCAGACTGGCAGGCTAACGAGCATCCTCAGAACAGGCCAGAAAACAGAAATCTCATCCGCAGAAGTGAAGAAAAAAACCAACAAACTGCCTGAGACGACTCAGAAGTTGAGACTTCTGAGGCTCTTCTGTATTTGCTCTAAAAAAAGTCAGTGTCGAGCCGCAGCACACCTTAAGCACCTACAACTCTTAAACCATAGTTGCCCCAATGGCGACCTCATTTCTCATGTCTGCATAAATACATCAGTCCCTTCAGTGCGAGGGGTATACTCACACTTCTAGCTTGATATTTCCCTAGCTTTTACAGGCTTTCACAATAAACTCAGTCTCCTCTTCACCCTTTGCTTTGTGAAAAATGCCCATATGGATAACTTAAGTCTACCTACCACTCTTGGTACATTTACCTTAAAAATTTATGAGTAAAATCATTTTCATCTGTCATGCTGTGAAGGGCCACAATAAGGCATTTAGGCCTGCAGGAAGCTTTATTCACAGCACTTTTCTCCCTTTTAATGTAAGAGCTGAGATCACAAACACATTTATGTTGTGGAAAAAAGCCTAGAAGATTTGACTGCTGTACTAAATTTAGGTTGCTCATATTCCTACAGCTGTGAACATAATTTCAGCTTGGAATTCTGCAGTTCACTTGATTTCACATTAATTACGTGAATTGTACATCAAAACCTCGATTATTTCTGCGGGTTAATAATACCATTGGTATTAACGCATGGCACGGAACACTGATGCACGCATCCAACACAAGCAGCCATGAAGTGGGCACAATCACAGCAGTGTTTAAGCTACCCAGAATGGCTGGCTTGCAGTCTTTCTTCTGCAAACTGTGCTTTTAAAGATAAATCAGAGTCATGTAGAAAGCCCTGCTTCGAAGCCGAAGCGCAGGACAGGTAGAGAGGAAAGGGGGAACTAAGTTTTCATTTACCATCATCTAGCATTTTCATTTACCTGTATTAGTATCAACCACAACCATTATCTAGAAATCAAAATGCACACAAAATAAGTCTCAGGAAAAGCATAATCCTAACCCTTATTCACCTAAAATAAAATCTGGTGCTTTGCTGTGAATATGGACTCCACCACTGCCCCTGCGACTCCTCCCGCATGACCATCCCTAACTGAGCTCCCTTGCAAGGCAGGGCAAATAATAACCGTGTTTCAAGCCCAAGAAAATAAAAATCCTGACAGACTGGGGAGATTTCAACGTTTTTAACGCCAATGAATGTCCACGCCTGCGAGAAAACAAAGCCTATTTAGAATAACGGGGGACAGGCAAGCCCCAGGTCTTATTGGTAGGGGAGAGACGAGGACCAGGAGGAGACAAAGACGACGGGAACTCATTTCCCCCCACATACCCTCACAGCGCGAGGGCCGAGCGGCGAAAGCCACAAACCAAACAACGCCCATGCTGGGGGACGGCGAAGGCCGCAGCCGGAGCCCGGCCTGGCTGAAGGCCTCACCGAAAGCTTGCCCCGGAGCCACCAGCGCTGCCAGGCCGAGCCCCGTAATTACCCTCTGCTTTATTAGAAAGGAGAGGCCTGGCCGAGGGCGGGGGCT
>NW_009258491.1:114304-114631 GCF_000687185.1 Egretta garzetta | reverse complement strand
ATCCCGCGGGAGCCGAAGACGACAGATGATTTTGCCGATGCCTGTGGAAAGAAAGCAGTGGAAAAAAAGGGGAAAAAAGAAAAAAAAAAAAAAGATAAAACCGTGGAAGGAGAAAAACTAATGCGCCCAACGTGGGGCTCGAACCCACGACCCTGGGATTAAGAGTCCCATGCTCTACCGACTGAGCTAGCCGGGCGCCACGCGTGCTGCTCTCCCTCCACCGTCCTCGACCGCGCCCCTGCCCGCTCATTTGCATACCTCATATTATCGCTTCAGTAATTAACTATCCGCCCTCCCGGCCGGCAGCGGTGCAGCCGCACCCGCCCG
>NW_009258491.1:108306-112829 GCF_000687185.1 Egretta garzetta | reverse complement strand
AGCTGTGATTAAACAGCAGGAACGAGTGTGCAGAGCCCCGGAGCCGGGCAGCCCCCCCTTACCCACCTCCATCCCTCCGCACCCGAAGCCTCTCCCAGGGAAAATCTCAGCCCCTGCCACCCCCGGAGCAGGAGGGGCAGCGGGGGGCCCCATGCACCCCACGGCCGTGGGGCTCCTGCCCTTCCCTGCCGTGCCTTTGGCAGCACCAGCAGGCACCAGTTACCAGATCCAACTGGTGTTTGGGTACCTGAGCCCCACTGGGCTGCCTTGGGAGTTCGGCATCCAGCTGAAGGGGTGGGAGAGGAATGGCGATCAACCCTAAAGCTGACCACTGGACCCCTTTCTTCCCAGGGAAGCTGCCGTACTCCAGCAGCGACATCGTTCATCCCATCAAGGTTGATGAGAGCGGATCATTCCTGTCCTACGATCTGTCCCACCGAGCGCTTCACCGGAGGTCGCCTTCCTCCAGGAGCAAGTTTCTCGCCTTCTATGAACTGCATTACAAAGGAGAACCCCTGAAATTCAACCTGAGCCTCAACAACAACCTCCTGGCGCCCGGGTTCGTCAGCGAGAGGCGATACGGGGGGATCGCTAAGGCCAAGATCCAGTCTCACACGTACAACTCCTGCCATATGATCGGGGAGGTTCGGAGCCGGGCGCTGACGGGAGGGCTGGCCGCGCTCAGCACGTGTGATGGCCTGGTAAGTGCGGAGATTTTTAGTCAATAAGCAAATAGCAGAAGCTGTGCGAAATCCTTTCTTCTGCTGAAAGCGATAGCGATACTCCTCCCGACAGCGGCGGAGTCGGGATCTCATCGCGTAGGTTTGATGCGGCCGTGGATGAGCTGACTGTAAATTTCCCATGGATTCCAGTGGTTTGGGAACTCTCCGGGACTGGGTTTACTTGTTTGTGTCCGAATTCCCAAAGAGAGCAATTCTCACGTCGCCTCCATCCTCTAGTACATAAATGTAGGATTATGAGAAACACACCTGAAAACAAGGTGTGTGAGACCTGGAGGTGTTTGTGGTAACGCAGCTCCCGTCTCGTGAACCCTCCCTACGTTTTGTGAACACCTCCCCTACCTTAATCCACTGCAAATGTTGTCGAAGGCGATAGTGACCTGTAAGAGCGTAAGTTTTGCTGAAAAGCAAAGAGACTTTCACAAATAAGACTCTTGTGCCGGCACTCAGCAAGGCAAATCCAGGATTTTGGTGTAAATGTGCCCCTCTGCATTCGCTGGCATCCAGCCAGTGCGGGCACCGGGTCCCCACGGGGTTTCAAACCTCATGGGGGGTTGCAGGAGCGGACTTGGGCGCTCCCACGATGCGCAGACCCCCGTTCCCGAGCAGGGGCCGTGGGATGACAGAGGCGCGGGGGTTCCCCGCAGGCGGTGGGTGTAGCGGGGGGTTCTGCGAGCGCGATACCCCTCCCGACAGCGGCGGAGTCGGGATCTCATCACGTAGGTTTGATGCGGCCATGGATGAGCTGACTGTAAATTTCCCATGGATTCCAGTGGTTTGGGAACTCTCCGGGACTGGGTTTACTTGTTTGTGTCCGAATTCCCAAAGAGAGCAATTCTCACGTCGCCTCCATCCTCTAGTACATAAATGTAGGATTATGAGAAACACCCCTGAAAACAAGGTGTGTGAGACCTGGAGGTGTTTGTGGTAACGCAGCTCCCGTCTCGTGAACCCTCCCTACGTTTTGTGAACACCTCCCCTACCTTAATCCACTGCAAATGTTGTCGAAGGCGATAGTGACCTGTAAGAGCGTAAGTTTTGCTGAAAAGCAAAGAGACTTTCACAAATAAGACTCTTGTGCCGGCACTCAGCAAGGCAAATCCAGGATTTTGGTGTAAATGTGCCCCTCTGCATTCGCTGGCATCCAGCCAGTGCGGGCACCGGGTCCCCACGGGGTTTCAAACCTCATGGGGGGTTGCAGGAGCGGACTTGGGCGCTCCCACGATGCGCAGACCCCCGTTCCCGAGCAGGGGCCGTGGGATGACAGAGGCGCGGGGGTTCCCCGCAGGCAGTGGGTGTAGCGGGGGGTTCTCCTTGGCAGGGACCCTGGGAACCCCCCCCCTTTAATGTCCCCAGCATGGGTGTGGGGCAGCGGCAGGCGCCGCTGCGGAGGGAGGGATCACCAGCAGTGCTCACGCCCGGGGGTCTCTGGGTTTGGAGGGATGATAACTCCATCGGATCATCGGCCTGCGGGCTGCCGCAGGTGGCTTCGTTCGGCTGGGGGCTGTGTTTGCATTTCAAGCTTCCTGTGTTTAAATAAAGGCCGTGTGTGTCTGTCTGCGGAGTTACCCCGGTGGAGCGGGGCGGCTTTTAAGTGGAAGGTCTGCAGAGGCCACCCAGAACACTGCGCTTTGCCTGGAGGCGCAGGAGCGAGCTGCTGGATTTCAGGGAGAGGAGCGGAGCGCACGGGCGTGCAGCGGGGAGCATCGCTGCTGCCTCCCCATCACCTGCAGCCGCAAGAAGAGAGCCCAGACCTGCCCCACCTTTGCTGAAGGCAGGGCAGGACTGGCAGGACAGGAGCTGGGCACGACCTGGAAGGTGTGGGTTGCTCTTTTCCTACTAAATTTAACAGCAGCTAAGGGTGTTCGGCACCCTCACGCAGCACCCCTGCCTCCAGGGGGGATGAAGGCTGCTGAAAATACCCAGGCCCATCATTCGGATAAAAAAGAGACCGATGCACCTGGGGGGAACCCGCAGCCTCTTGATTCATTTTCTCTGAATGTTTGTGAGAGGAACAGTGGTGGCTGCAGTGTGTGCAGCAGGAGAAGGTGTGGTGGATGCTCCTGTGAATCTCTCTTTACGCCTGGGCCCCCCTGGTCATACGCGATGGTTCTGGGAGTGTTTGCGTGGCCTCGTCCTGCCAGTGAGCCAAAGTCTGCGCCAGGCTGAGAAATCCGTGAGGCAGGCAGAACCGAGCTGCTGACAGTGAACGGGCTGAAGGGGCTCACCCGGGTGACTTGAAATACATTCTGGTTTAGAGAACGAAACACCTCTTCGGGAATTAACCACGGGTGGGAGAGCAAACAAAGAAGCTGCTTATTAAATAGTTTGTCATCCATGTAACGCGTTACCTGCAAACACTCATTTCATAGTGGTGGTTGGCAAACCCGTCATTAAGGCCTGTAACGTGTGTTGAAAATTAATAATATTGTGCAAATGCTGTGGATTAGTATTGGTTTTTAAGAAGCAGAAAAAATCGTTAGCTCACCAAAGGCATTAGCACAATGCTGCGGGAGGGTCTGCAGCCCATAAACCGCGAGCAAAACTCAGCCTGAAGTTGCTTTAAGCCTTCTCTGCTCAGTCTTAACCGTGGCTTTTTGTCAGACAGGTACTAAACCATGGAAAACCTGGCTTAGCAATGTGCCGCATGTCTCGTGATCATTAGGGAAAGCTAATGTGTTCTGAGAACACTAAAAAGTGTGTTCTGAGCTGCTGCTTCGTTACAGGGAATTGCTCGCACGCCGCTGGTACGCACGGTCGGTATCACAGGGAACCCGTGACTGGTGTGGGGAAGCACGGAGCTGTCGGCTAGGGCAGTATATCATGTTTATGTGTGTCATATGGGGGTGAGACCCTGTACAGTTGGGCTGCCTGCCCGCCTCCCCAGAGCCTCTCCAGGAAGGTCAGAGAGAGGTGATGTGAGCACGGTCCGAGACCACGTGTGCCCCTGTTCCTGGTGTGCGCTGGTTCTCTGGAGAAGGCATTTCTCCATCTCAGCATCTCACCCACCCGTTGGCTCCACCACCCGGCTGCACTTTGTGGTGGGGTCTCTTTAGTTTTTTGCTTTCTTAATGATCACTCCATGCTGCTTTGTTCTCTTCTGTCTGGGAGTCTAGAGCTCAAGATATCCATAAAAACAGTTTCTTTAGAGAAGACCTGTTTCCTCCTGGAAAATGTTGCAAACCCTCTCCCACTCCCTGGTCCTTCGGTGTGAGTTTGTGCTAGATGCAGATGGCTTCACGGTGACAACTTTGTCTCTCCCTGCCAGAAAGGCGTGTTTCAGCTCATGAACGAGGACTATTTCATCGAACCCGTGTCCACCAGCTTTCGGGAGGATGGAGCGGCACAGCCCCACAGGATATACAAGCGCCAGGCACCCGAGCACGAGGCGGGGCAAGGCAGGAGGCCACCAGCTCCACGGGAAACCTGTGGCGTGCGAGGTATGGTCCCTTCTCCTGCGTTCTGCGATGAGCCAGTAGCCCACCCAGGATTGGGGTCTTTAGTTCTGTAAGTTTGAAGCCCACGGTAGAAAGATGAAGGGAGCAGCGCTGATCGTTAGCCCCCCGCGTCGCCGCTGCAGACTCATTAGTCTTAAACCCCCGCATTCGGCTCCCGTCTTAAGCTCCCAGCATCCGTCAGTGACACCGATCGCTCTTAGTTTGAGTTTTGCAAGTTGGGCTGGAGGTCCCTTTTGCCACGTAGGCTGGCAAGAAAGAAAACCCTCGGACCGAAAAACCGAACCAGCAGCGGGGAGGGGACGGGCCGTGGGCTGTGCGGCGCCCT
>NW_009258491.1:105306-108249 GCF_000687185.1 Egretta garzetta | reverse complement strand
CTCCCGTGGGTGCAGGGGGGTTGTGGCATTAATGATTGGAGCCCACAAGTCACTGGGAATCACTGGGGTTTTTTTTTTTTCCCCTGCCAATTTTTCTGTGTTTGCTTATGTTTCTCACATACACAACTCGGTGCATGCTGAACCTCAGGCCTTTCGCCCTCATCTTTTTTTCCCCGGCCCTGCTGCAGCATCTTGTGATGCAGAGACCAAGTATTTGTTTTCATTTCCTTGCAAACATCGGTTTCTGACCTGCCGGGGCATTGGACTTCCGCAGTGGGACGCAGTCGCTGCCCCGGGAGTCCCTCTGCTGCGGGGCAGAGGGTGCATGCCGTGTCCTTCTCCTCTGTCCGGAGGAGATGGCTTGGAGAAACTTCCAAGTTTTCAAGTAATGAGGAATTCAGCGCTTCCCCAGCAGCTCCAGGCGCTTTGCTCCTCATCTGCATCCATGAAGCTGCATCTTCCAGGCAGGGCCTCTTGTTCTGCCCGTTTCCTAGAGCTCTCTGCTTTTGGGAACTTTTTTTTTTCTATAATATGGTTATCTTTAGGCATTCTTCCGTTAATCTAAATTAATCATTGAATCCATGGTAATGATCATAACGGCTCCTTCTAGACTTTGAAGTCTATTCGTTGTAAATGAATTTCACCGGGTGTGATACGGCCCGTGCCTCGTGCACGTGGGTCTCTACGCAGCCCGGGCTCGCAAAGCGGATGCGACGTGGACGCCCTGGAAAGGGAACCAGACGCCTATAGGGTTTTAGTGACTGCGAGCCTTTCATTTTGTACTGATGTATTGCCTGTTTTCTTTGCCAAACACCAACACAGCCAGATGGTGTTAGGCTGTGAGGCGTTATTTAGCTTCTGTCAAGCCTGTGTGTACAGCTGGGCAAGTCTTTAAGAGGCGTCTGAAAGGGAGAATGCCATGCGAGCCCCCCCGGGCTCCCGGGAGCACTCTGCACCCACCCCCTCTGCAGTGCCTTCACCTCCCGGCTGGAAGCTCAGCACCAAAGGGCACAATGGGAACAGGCTCCAAGGAAGCTGTTGCGATGAATCTGTCGCGGTGGTATTAGCAATTCATCAAATTATCCAGATACTTGGGATTTTTCGGGCTGGGGGATAAAACACTTTTTTAAAGTACACTATGGTCCATACAATGTAAAAGACCCTTGTTAGCAAAGTAAGGCTGAGCCCTTAAAAACTGGACATAAAAGCAATTCCCACTGTGTGGGATGTGGTTTGCAAAGCCTTTGCCCAGCTTGGGGCTGACCCTGACCTTGATCTTGGAGCAGCGTCACAGGAAAAGTCTCCGCATGAGAATTCCCAGTTGCTGGTGTGCGTGCGGAGCACCCGAGCTCTCCTCCGCCTCCTGTCTCTTTTCAGCCCAATGAATGTTCCCGTTGTTTCACCCCGGGAAAGAGCAGAGTTCAGTCTCCGTGTGGCCGAGGGAATTTCTGTGCGGTCCTGCAATATCTCGGTCTTGCCCAGGATGCTGATGGTCTTCGGGATTTGGCTCCAGACATCAGTCCGGCTTCGGGGGCGCGGAGTTTATCGTGTTGGGGAGCTGTCTGTCCCTGCACGAGACAGATTTGTGATGATAACCAGAAATGTTGGGCCACCGGGTTGTTTCTCAGCAGCACGTGCGCAGGCATCTCTGCAGGGTTGCCTGTAAATTCAGGTGTCGCTACAAGCCCTACGTGCTCAGCTCTGGGAGGCTCCGTGCTCCTCGTGGAATATCGCAAACCCTGTTCCAGTCAAAGAAACGACTTCAAACGCTTTATTTATTTATTTATTTTTCTATCATGCTAATGCTGCTGTGCAGACCAAGGTCAGAGTCTTCACCCCCAGGGATTTTTTGGAACATACAGCACAGTAAAATACACATAGGTTATGGGTTTAAGCATGGAGCCTCCCTCTCAACACCAAAGGTTATTTCCTTAAATGACAAAAAAAAAAAAAAAAAAAAGGCCTTGATATTTTACCAAAGTTTCAGACATTTTACAAAAAAAAAAAAAAAAGTCTTTTTTTCCCCTCTTTAATCCCTCAGAATCTCAGGAAAGCCTGGAGAGGTCTGAGAAGCGGAGGGAAAGATGGGAACAGAAGCAGCACAGGAAGAGAAGAATAAAGCAGCGCTCCATCAGCAAGGAGAAGTGGGTGGAAACGCTGGTGGTGGCAGACACCAAGATGGTAGAATACCACGGAAGCGAGAGCATAGAGAAGTACGTGCTGACCGTGATGAACATGGTGAGTCCTGGTCCTCCCAACGGCAGAGCCGCCCGGTCCCTGGGGACATGGCTATGAGACACAAGGACCACTGGGGCTTGCTGGGACTCATCCCCGGTGGGACCTCAGCAAACCTCTCTCCGGACAGGCTGTTCCTGCCCACACCTTGGCTTTTCTGCATTGCTCAGTGCTCCCTCCGCTGCTGGAGGATGGGTCGGTGTGAGCAAGCCCAAGGGCAAAATCTCCATGGAGGCAGGAGCAGCTCAGCCTGCAGCGGTTTCACCTTCCCCACGGGCTTGAGGGCTGTTCCCTTCTCCTTCCCACCATGGGGATGGAGAACCTGGCCTCCCAGGGGGATACCCCAAGAACAGGGCTGCTCCTCCTGCGCCCCAGCTCCAGGGAAGGGAGGTGGTGGGTGCTGCCCACCGTTCTGCTGCCGGTGCAGGCAGCTCGGGCACGGGGACACAGCTGAAGCTGGAACCACCCCAAAGCCTGCACGAGGGCCACCCACCGCCCTCTGCACGGTAAGGAAACCTCCTCGCAGAAGGAGAGACCCGCAGGGACCTGGGAGCTTTGGCTCAGACTCCCTGGAATGCGGGGCTGGCCCAAGAGGGAGCGCACCGTCGGAGCCGGTGCTGGCAGGAGCCTGGTTAGCAGGAGACATGAACAGCTTTCCTGGGAAGGTGCCGCTGAGGACAGGGAAGGGAAGGAGCACCAGGCTGTGGG
>NW_009258491.1:104826-105229 GCF_000687185.1 Egretta garzetta | reverse complement strand
TGGCTCTATGTTGCCTATGGGAAGAGGGCTTTGGTTGATGGCCAGAAAAGAGGGTGGGATTGGGCAGGGGACCTGTAACACCCCTGGGTTTCTGGGGCTTGGTGAAGGCACCCGGAGAGCAGAGGCTTCCTTTGAGATGTTAAACACATCTATTAGGAGTGAGAGCAGAGGTGTTTCCCCAGCCGCTTCTGGTTGAGTTTCGATGTGCTACACAGATTATATCAATTTTAAATGGATCCCTTCGCGCTCTGGATGCTTTAGTCCAGGTCTGCATCTGCTCTGGTCTTTCATTTTGGGGAATTCGCTGCGGTGTTGTCAACAACCTTGAGTAGCTTCCCCTCGAGCTCACACTCCCCTGCAGATGTAGGTACCAGGAGGAACACAAGGCAACGCCCTTCCCGTG
>NW_009258491.1:97287-103760 GCF_000687185.1 Egretta garzetta | reverse complement strand
GCCCCAGCTCCAGGGAAGGGAGGTGGTGGGTGCTGCCCACCGTTCTGCTGCCGGTGCAGGCAGCTCGGGCACGGGGACACAGCTGAAGCTGGAACCACCCCAAAGCCTGCACGAGGGCCACCCACCGCCCTCTGCACGGTAAGGAAACCTCCTCGCAGAAGGAGAGACCCGCAGGGACCTGGGAGCTTTGGCTCAGACTCCCTGGAATGCGGGGCTGGCCCAAGAGGGAGCGCACCGTCGGAGCCGGTGCTGGCAGGAGCCTGGTTAGCAGGAGACATGAACAGCTTTCCTGGGAAGGTGCCGCTGAGGACAGGGAAGGGAAGGAGCACCAGGCTGTGGGAGTCCCCACTGGGAATCTGGGGGGGGATTTGCTGGTGCCGTAATGCAAGCGGACAAGTCGGTGTGAGCTGGTTGAGGCCGTTCACTCTGCTGCTGCCCCGGTGGCTCCTGTTTGCGTTTTGGAAGAGGGCTTTGGTTGATGGCCAGAAAAGAGGGTGGGATTGGGCAGGGGACCTGTAACACCCCTGGGTTTCTGGGGCTTGGTGAAGGCACCCGGAGAGCAGAGGCTTCCTTTGAGATGTTAAACACATCTATTAGGAGTGAGAGCAGAGGTGTTTCCCCAGCCGCTTCTGGTTGAGTTTCGATGTGCTACACAGATTATATCAATTTTAAATGGATCCCTTCGCGCTCTGGATGCTTTAGTCCAGGTCTGCATCTGCTCTGGTCTTTCATTTTGGGGAATTCGCTGCGGTGTTGTCAACAACCTTGAGTAGCTTCCCCTCGAGCTCACGCTCCCCTGCAGATGTAGGTACCAGGAGTAACACAGGGCAACGCCTTTCCCGGGCTTCATTTCTTTGGGTTTTGCCTGTTGCAGGTGGCGGGTCTGTTCCACCACGCCAGCATCGGGAACCCCATCAACATTGCGATAGTGCGACTCATCCTGCTGGAGGACGAGGAGGTAAGGAGAAAACACGGTGGCTCACCCTCCCAACCTGGCAGCCAGGCTGGGATCCACGGGGCGCTGCCCTTGAGAGCCTGTAAGCCCTTTCTTGCGCTGTTTTCATGGCCTGGATGAATTTGGGTAAGATAAACACAGGCGCCGGTGCCTTGCTTCCCTGCCTTCTGTGTGGGCTGCAGCCCCGGTGAAGTCAGGGGATGGCATGGGCAGAGGAGCTGTAGAGTCTGATTCTTAAAATAATTTATGATAACTCGGCATCGCTGCCGGTGGCGGAGGGCTGTGAATCGCTGGTTGCTGGTGCTCCCAGCTGCAGTGGTGGCCCTCGGGGAGCCCCACGCCGCTCAGACGGCCCCCCAGCCGCGTCCTTCGCCAGCAGCTGGGACGGGATGTTTTCCCGCAGTGTTTCTTAACCCCCATTATCAGATGATTTAATGTTTCGATTGAATCGCGGATGAAAACAAGGCAGAAAAGGACTGTATTCCCACCCAGACTACAACCTATAAATATGGAGCGATTCCATCTGGATGCTGCTTGCTCCCAATTTCGCTCCAATGTGTCTGAGATCAGGCCCCTCCCCACTGCATCCTAAAAATCAAACAGACCCGGCAGCAATATGACAGCGGACTATTAATTATGTTGGCAGGAGGATCTGAAGATCTCCCACCACGCAGACAACACCTTGAAAAGCTTTTGCAAATGGCAGAAGAGCATCAACATTAAAGGAGATTCCCATCCCCTGCATCACGACGTCGCAGTCCTGCTTACCAGGTATTGTGCCCGTCTGCTGATTTGACGCTCTAGGGGCTAGGCTGGTGGCTAGACACACGTCTGCCGGCAGCGGGGCAGCCGGGGGAACATCCAAGTGGGAGCTGTTGAATCTCACTCTCCATGCCTGAGCCCTGCCTGGACACCTGCACATAAGATATGTAATGTGAAATCCGAACATAACCTGGTCCTAATGGCTGAAACCCGTCTCAAACCTCAGGTTTAAACTCAGAGACGGCTCCCAGTTGACTAGCAGTGGAGGTTTCCAAACCAAGTTTTCACCGTGGCCCTATTGCCAAGCCCCAGAACGGCTGGATCCTCCTGGGACATGTAGACAGGGATTACCTCTCCTTTTCCCCTTGGAGGCCAATGCTGGGATTGGCAGAGGAGCCTCTGAGAAGGGCCCCTGACCTCCCATGAAGCTAACAGGAATTCAGGCCTCTGGCCAAGTTTATATACCTTGCGGTCAAAATGTAGTTTGATGGTTTCAGGCTGCAGCAGCTTGGCTGTTGGCAGCATCGTGGTGGTTTGGGGAATGATCCACAACCCACAACAGCTTTATCTTCGTTAGGAAGTTTGCTTTGTAGCAGAAATAAGGCGCTTATGGCCGTGTGCTTCGATGGAGTTGTTCTTCTTGGGTGGCTGGAGCTCCTCTGCCCTGGACCACAGCACCCCCGGGATGTGCTTCCCCAAGCAATGGAGTAATTGCTTAATTATTCCCAGCATCAGCTTTATTTATACAATGGAGTAAACGTAGCCAGGTTGGCTAGCAGTTCCCATTAATCAGGCTTAGTAATAAGCTGGGGATACTGGGAGAGTAAAGGGGAAAGGAAAGGTCATAAATCTTTCCATCGCGGAAAGACGTTGGATGTCTCCCTTCTCGCTTCTGTTTGGCTGGTGTCCGTGTGTCTTCCTCCGTGGGCTGGGATGTGTCCCGTGCTCCTTCCTGCGCCTCGCGTTGGGTCCTGCTGCCTTCAAACCCCCTCTTTGCTCTGTGTCTGTGTGTTCGTCGTCTCCATCGCCCAAGGAAGGACATCTGCGCGGCGATGAACAGACCCTGCGAGACCCTGGGCCTGTCCCACGTGGCGGGGATGTGCCAGCCCCACAGGAGCTGCAACATCAACGAGGACACGGGACTGCCCCTGGCCTTCACCGTGGCCCATGAGCTCGGACACAGGTACCACCAGCTTCCTCCTCCTCCTCTCTGACTTTGGTCCTCTGCGCTGCTCAGTCGGGGCTTGAGAAGGCACGGGTGGAAGGTGGGAGAAGATCGCTGAGCGGTTCCTCACCGGTGCAAACCTTCCGGGGGAATTTACCCCTGGGAGTTTCGTTTCAGAGTTAAGTTTTTGGTTGCCCCAGGTTAAACGAAAATGACATCATCCAAGGCAACCTGGACAAATCGCATTTCTATATTATCCTATGTTGCTGATGCTGAAGGGTTTGGAGAAGGGGGTTCCCCATTAAGGAGTTTTAAAATAGGGTCTGTGTGTAGAATCAGCAACAGAATTTTGCTTGCCCTAATTTCAACTCAATTTTGACAAGATCACTTGAACGTTACAGTTCATAACAGATATCTTGTATGGTAAAAACACGCACCCAGTGAAGTTCAGTTAACTTGATCTTGTTCCATATTCTCATTACTTTTTTCTTGGCTGAGTTTTCAGTTAGAAAGCTGAAATAAAAGCATGGGGCAAAGTTGGGGGCAGCGTCCCTGGTGTCACTAAGAGGTCCCACGTGGCCCGATCCCCCAGTGCCCGTTAATGCCCGAGTCCCCGCGGAGCCGGGGTGCTTTGCCCTGTCCGGCGTCGCGTGTCGTTGTGCTGGAAAGCAGAGGGGCTGCGCGGTTGTAGCGGCGTGCGGCTCACCTCTCCTTTGTGGGGCTGTGCTCTTACACAGTTTTGGGATTCAGCATGATGGAAGCAGCAATGACTGTGAGCCAGTTGGGAAAAGACCTTTCATCATGTCTCCACAGCTCCTGTATGACACGTCCCCTCTCACCTGGTCCCGCTGCAGCCGGGAGTACATCACACGATTCCTCGAGTAAGTCCTCCTCCCTTCCTCCTCTTCCTCGCTGGCGGGGTGCAGGGGTGGCTCGGGGTCTGCAGCTGGGGACTGACCCGGCCGATGGCGCTCAGACGTCAGCCCCGGGCACGTGGGGATGCTTTTGTCTCGCTGGGATGCCTCGGCCCTTGCTCTGAAGGATGGGGGGTTTGAACACAAAAGCAGCACGAGCGTTTGGGCTCGAACAAATAAAGCCAGAGTGGTTTTCGTCGAGGCTCTGTGCAGTTTTCTTTGGTGCTCTGCAAGGGCCAGATGATGTTTGCCTGCAGGCAGGAGGCATCACGTGAGGAAACGAGACTGAGCCAAATTCTTCCGTGCGTTTGTTTATTTTTAGCACCCCATGGCTGATTTCTCAGCCTGTTGTTATTAAGTTCCTAGGAACACGGCCCAGGGATTTACGTCTGTCAGCCAGTGGCTTGCACTGGAGGAACATTTTCCTTCCTTGCTGCGGGACGGTTGGGAAACAGTGAGAGCATCGGCACGAAACGGCGACGGGGGGAGCTGGGCGCGGGACCGGCGCTTGCATGGCGGGGGGGCTGCCTGGGGCTGAGCTCCCATTTCTAACTCCCAGCCTGCAGCATGCGGGCTTGGCGGCCCCCCCCCACCCCCAGGTTAAATTATTGTTTATTTCTGGCTTTCGGTGGAATGAAGCTTTCTCGTATCTGCAGCGTTCTTGGCCCTCTGCTTTTAACCTTCACTTTTGGATTAAGAATTTCCTGCTTGCAATGACCTTGGGCTGCTACGAGCTGTGATGGGGAAGAAACAGAGCAGCTGGAGGCTTCTCCGGTTGGGTTTTGGTCCCTCTGCTCCCCCCCCGAAGGGGCAGCTCTTCCTTAAGAGCAGAGCAGAGCCCGGCAGCGTCTTTCACCGGCTGCAGCGTCCCCCAGGCGAGGGAGAGGCCCGTTGCCAGCACTGACATGAGTGCGTTCTAATAGCATGTTGGCAGGAGAACGGGAAGGAGCGAGCCAGAAAACGAGACCCTGCTGACCTGGGGTTGCTGGATGTGTTTGGAACAGACCTCATGTTGGGGGGGGGAAAAAAAAAAAAAAAAGCACTCTCAGATGATGATTATTGTTTTACAAAAGGTGGTGGTTTTACAAACGCTGCCGAATGTTTAAGCATCTGAAAATGATTCCCATCATTACAGCGGCACGGCCCCGGTGCTGCGGGCCAGGCCCTGGGTGCAGCCCGGGCTGGGCGACCCTCGTGGCGAGACTGTGGGTCTTGGTCTGCTCGGGGCGATGGAAGAGGTCGCCTCCCTGCGGTGTCCCCCAAGGGAATGAGCACCCCTTGTTCAGGCTAACGAGGGAGGCCGGTGCAGGGCGGGTGGTGATGTTCCTGCGGCGGTGGGACCACTCTGCCGCTCCGGACCCAGACCCTTTTTGGCGTTCCGTGATTTTCCCCTCTAACCCTCGGAGGAGTTGGAAGATGCTGCAAGGCTCTTTGCTCTCCACCCCTCACCGTGACGTGAGCTCTTGCCCAGCCCGGCTGGTGGAGTACTCCTGTAAAATGGGGTCTGGCATCTTGTGGATGCCCTCCCGCACCACGAGCACGCCATGGCGCGGAGCAGCCTCCCTCCATCCAGCAGCCTTGGCACACCTGCAGGTTGTCTCCTCTCCCTTCAGTCCTTTCCTTAGATCAGCCAGCCGGTTTTTCAGCGTCTCTACACAGTGCTGGAGGTCTTCTTCCATCCTCCTCCCATGGGCTCCTTCCAGCTGATCCCCACCTTCCCGCAGCCTGGTCTTCCCCTGCCTTTGCAGCCCTGCCCGCTGCCTCGCTCCTCCGCTGCCGCGGCCCCTGTTTGTGCAGCTGATTCTTCCCAAGCTCCGGCCCTTGCCTTTGTTTTTATTGAATTCCATCCTGGCTTTTTGGACCCTTCCTCCAGTTCTCTGAGAGCTTTTGGAATTTTAATCCTGCGCTCAAATGTATCTGCAGATCCTCCCAGCCTGCTCGCATATGGGGATTTAATCACCGTACCATCCACTCCATCATCCAGCTCATTCACGGATGGGCTGGAATAGGCGGACGCAGTGCAGGCCCCTGTGTGTTTTTATTGCCGAGTGCAGTTTATTGCGTATCCCTGCAGAGCCAGAGGGGAGCTCACGCCAATTTTTGCTGGCTCCGTTATGTGTTTTGGCCAATTGAAGAGACACCAGGAAGACGACTGTAAAATATTTAATGAAGAAATAGATTCTGAGCGTAGCCCTGGGAGGCTGACAGCAAATCTCAGTCAGCCCCAGTACTGAGACAGAGACCTCTCCTGTAAGCTGGGGCAAGACAGAAGGTGCCTTGAGCAGATCGGCGGGTGAGGAGGGCTGGGGGGCGTGTTTGGGGTGATGTGCAGGGACCCATGTGCTGGTGCCTGAATAGGCAGTTGGTCCTGGGCCAGAGGAGCACCACTATCATGCATGTAGCCCATGCAGGAGCCCAGTGCTTAACCCTGGACTTCCCCCAGTAAAGACACCGTTCTTTCCATTTTTACCAAAAATACTCTTTTTAAGTGTTTTCCACCAGCAGGTAAAGAAAATACCTCTGGGGGTGCAATGCGGTGGCCTCTCTGTATGCCTGAAACAGGCTGCACCGTGGTGCCGTGTCCAGCTGCCTAATCCACGCTTAATTCCCCCCAGCTCAGCCCTGCGTCGCCCGCAGTGATCCCTCCCTCCCTCCCCGCTGGGCTGGGAGCGGCAGG
>NW_009258491.1:96845-97249 GCF_000687185.1 Egretta garzetta | reverse complement strand
CCCTGGGCGGCTTGAAGCAACCTGTTTGCTGATTTTTCCGATAGGAAAGCTGCTTATAAAAACATAGCTGCATGGTGTTTTAGGGGAGGAGGGGGTGCGGGTTCTGCCAGGCGTCGCCCCGTGGCACTGCCGGCGCCCCAAAGCAGGAGCTCTCCCACGCTGCTGGCCCTCGTTTCTGTGTTGCCGCTTTGGGTTAAGAAGGAATCTTGTTTCGGGTTAATTTAGACCTGTTCCCAATCACAACAAGCCCAAGTAATCTAATCTGCTGAGAAACCCTCGGCGGAGGCTTTGCCTTGCTGGAAACAAGTTTGTTTAAATCAACACTGAAAGCTCAAGTGGTGACGGTTTCGTGTG
Organism: Egretta garzetta; assembly: GCF_000687185.1. Classification (NCBI taxonomy): domain Eukaryota; kingdom Metazoa; phylum Chordata; class Aves; order Pelecaniformes; family Ardeidae; genus Egretta; species Egretta garzetta. The sequence continues at coordinate 96,895 of NW_009258491.1, read as the reverse complement.
TGTGTGCGAAGCATCGCAGCAAAAGCTCTCGGAGCGGAGAGGGGCGGCCA
>NW_009258491.1:90183-96802 GCF_000687185.1 Egretta garzetta | reverse complement strand
GGCCGCCTCGACGGCTCGGGTTTTATATCTCTTTCCTAAAGACGTCCTCTCCAGCACAGTTTGAGCACTGTTTGTAGCAGCAGATTCGAGGGTGAGTGCGTTTTGCTGCTGGCCATCTACTTTATTAGCAGGGCATTGGCACACGGGTTGCGGGGTCTGCAGGGACGTTGCTGGGGTCGGCGTGGTGTACGAACGCGGGGACGGCATCTGTGCCTCGGCAATGAAATGTTTGTTCAGTGAAACCCTCACCCTGAATGGCGAAAGCGGGGTCCCCGCTGAGGACTGAGCTGATGACCTTGTTCTAAAAGCAAAAATCCGGGGGATTATTCCTGGGGGAAATGACATTTCTGGCTTTCTGTCAGGGGCATCTCAGGGGGTAAAGGGGAAGCGTGCACGGGGCTGGGCTGGCAGCTGCATGGAGAAGCTGTGCCCCTTCGCCTTCCCCGTAACCCACCGTGCCCTGAGGCCACGGGGTGATCGCCCAGGGAGCGGGCACCCACCCCAAAAATGGGGTACCTGCACGTGCCCGTCTGCATGCTGGAGTGGCTCCAGGGCTGATGGGAGAGCCAAGGTGACATCAGCTGGAAATGCTGATTGCTTCTCATCGCGGTGGGACGTTAACGAGCTGTTCGATTCCTCCGTTAGCAGCTGCTGGAGCGTGGTTCGGGTGTGCTGGGCCAGTGCTGATTCCACTCTGACCTCTCTCTTTCAGCCGGGGCTGGGGGTTGTGCCTGGACGACCCCCCTGCCCGGGAGGTGCTGGACTACCCCTTGGTGCCCCCGGGGGTCCTCTACGATGTGGGCCACCAGTGCCGGCTGCAGTACGGCGCCTACTCCACCTTCTGCGATGACATGGACGTAAGCCAGGGTCCCCCCCAACATAACAGGGGCTCGTGTGGCTCCAGGGGGCTCTCCAGGGGTGGGGGGGCATTGCACGGGGTGATCCTCTCCCTCCAAGTTAAATTTGTGCCGCTGGGTTGGCCGGTGCAGTAAATGTGTCCTGCGCAACCGTGTTTTCTGCAGAGCGTCTGCCACACGCTGTGGTGCACGGTGGGGAACACGTGCCACTCCAAGCTGGACGCTGCCGTGGACGGCACGGCGTGCGGGGAGAACAAGGTACCGGGGAACAGGCCCCTCCGCGCCCGGCACACAGGGAATTCCACAGGCTCCGGCACACGGGGACGGGCTTGGCGCTGGTCGTACTTGCATGGGTGACGTACCAGAACGGGGCTTTCCTGCTCAAGGTAGCATAAAACTGTAGAGTTATAAAAATATCTGTAGACATCTCCCCTTGCTAGTTCAGTGTCACCTCCCGAAGCCCTGGCCCCAGAGCACCGGGGATGACCCCGGGCTTCGCTGTCGCTCCCGGCGAAACCTCCCGCCGTGCCTTTGTCCGTGGCCATGCCTCGCTGCCTCTTCCCTCCGGGCTGAGATCAGGCTATGAAGCCCCTGGCAGGGGGGGCTCGCTGGAGGTTTGGGTGTGTTGCCTCGGGCAAATCCTCAAACAGCCCAACATCTCTGAGTTTCCCATTGCTTAGAGGTGCACCGGGCTCTGGCAGAGCTCAGCTGACCCCCAGGCACCTCCATGCCAGCAAAGCACGGGTTTTCACAGGGCAGTACGGGTGCTGGGCTTCAGTGCTCTCCGCGGCCGGGCTCTCTGACTCAACATCAATTACTGCGTCCTTAACCCTTGTTTTCGCTTCCTCCGGCCTCTCCCTTTGCAGTGGTGCTTCAACGGCGAGTGCGTGCCCGTGGGTTACCGTCCCGAGGCGATCGACGGCGGCTGGGGCGCCTGGAGCTCGTGGGCTGCCTGCTCACGCAGCTGCGGCGCGGGCGTGCAGAGCGCGGAGCGGCAGTGCAGCAGCCCCACGTAAGCGGCCGCTTGCTCCCCCGGAGCTCGTCCAGATCCCATTTAGGAGAGGAACCCAATGCTCCCTTATCGCCCCGTAGAGCCAGGGACTGTCATCAGGCCACCGTGGTCCTACCCCCGTCTGCATCGCAGGGCAGACCTGTGCCGTGGTGCCGTTATCGGTCTGAACAATGCGCTTTTGAAACGCTCGGGGGATTCATTTCACGGGGTTATCAGCAGCCGGGCAGCGAAAGCCTCTGGAGGGGCAGAGTTTACTCTGTCTCCTTCCCTGGATAAGTGGCTCCTGCTCCAGGCAGGCAGAGAGCAGTTGCAATGTGGTGCAAACAAAGAGCAAAGACTCCACGCTCCTGGACGTAAAACATATCCAGTGTCCGCTAATGGCAGAAAGGCAAAGCAGGCGTCCTTGGAGCCCAATTCAGAGCCGTGTTGAAAAATCCTGCTGCTGTTTATCACCCCATCGCATTCCATGAGCGATTTCTGATCCATGCCCGGCCGGGGGCTGCCTCCCCCCCGCCTGCTGGTGCCGCAGCCAGCGCCAGCTCTCGCCTGGAAGCGTCCGGGCGCTGATGGAGGAGCAGCCTTGTCCATCCGGGATTTCTGGGCTGTCCCATCTGCTCCCCAGATGTCCCCTTGGTCACCAAATCGCTGTTGCGTTGGGTTCAGCCAGAGCCCCCAGCTTGCCCGGGTGTCGGAGCGCCCTGGGATGGGGTGAGAAAAGGGCTTTGGGAGCAGTGTTCCGGTGGCAGGGATTTTCCAGCGGCTTGGGGAGGTCTGCAGGCTCCGGGAGCGGGCTCTCTAACCCGCCCAGGCGTGCCTTCCACCCAGCCTCTTCCTCGGGCACGCTGCTTTTCGCCCGTGCTGTCGAGCTGTTTGAAGACGCGCGGTGTAATCGCGGTTCCAGGTCAAGAGCTGGGGCTGTGTTTGGCAGGAGTTGTGTGGCAGAAGTGCAGCCGTAGTTTATGGAGTGTTTTAAACACAGCTGCGGGCGGGCAGGAGAGCGAGCACGGGGAAAGCAGGAGGATTTCCCCGGGCAGTTGTTTGCTTTGGCCGCTGTAGGTAAATCTTCAGCTTTGCCTTTTGGATGGAGTGAACAAATGTGAGCACTGGGCAGTCCTTCCCCCGCAGGCATTTCCTTGGGACAGGGTATGTAAACACAACCCTAAAATAATAATTAACTTTATTCTCTTCAGCGAAGTGTTCCCGGACTTCACTGATCAGGGGAAAAATGATGTTCATGAGGTCATGGGGATGTGGGCCATGGAGAGCACTGTGGCCAAAGGAAAAGGCACGCGTCGGGAGGCAGCGGTGGTATTTTGAGAGCCTGTTGGCATCTAAGCAAAAACTGTTGTTGCTTTTAAAGTCCCTCTTGCTTTACAAAGTCTGGCGGCAGCTTTGCTGTTCCCGTGGGCAATAGGGGAACGGAGCTGGAAGCGTATTCCAGGCGGGATGGAGAGCAGCTCCCCCGACGCAGCCGCAGGACGGGGACTGGGCTGACCTGGCTCGTGGCAGCGCTGGTGCCTCGTCAGCCGTGGTGGCCGGGATGGTGAAGGAGGTGTTTTACCCCCGGGGAAGGGTGCCCGGCTGCAGACACGAGCACTTCCAGTGACACCTGACCTCAGTAACTGGTTTTATAACATCATGCACTTGCCCAGAAAGCTGGCCATATTGGTGACATTAAGGAGAGGCTGCCGAGAGGGACAAGACACAAGGTGTAGCTCGCCCAGCTTGAGAGCCCTCACTTGGCAAAAGCTGCCTCTGGTCCACAGTCTCACCCTGCGTGGTCCCGCAGGGCAGCCCGGCAGCCGCAGGGAGCTGGTGCTGGAGGGACGTGGAGAAGGAGGAGGGAGGTGGGCTATGGTTCCCACACGTTTCAGAAGCTCGCTCTGTGGAGTGGGGATCCTTCTGGAGCAGCTCTTGGGTTCACTGCCAGTGTCCTTACATGAATGTTGCAGCAGAGCCATGAGGGGGGGTGATAACGGGGAGAGCTCCCCGCTGACCCCAGGTGGGCTCAGGCTTGACCCAGCCTCATGAGATCAAACCTTAGCAGCAGGTACCGACCCACCCTCCCTTAGCTGTGGATGAAAAGGGAGACTGCCCTCCTGTGTGGTAGGGCGTTATTTGATAGGACAGAGGATAACAGGTTTAAACTGAGAGAGGGGAGGTTTAGATTGGACATAAGGAAGATAGATTTTACAATGAGGGTGGTGAGGCGCTGGAAGAGGTTGCCCAGAGAAGCTGGGGATGCCCCATCCCTGGACGTGTTCAAGGCCAGGTTGGACGGGGCTTTGAGCGACCTGATCCAGTGGAAGCTGCCCCTGGCAGGGGGGCTGGACTGGACGATCTTTAAGGTCCCTTCCAACTCAAACCCTTCTGTGATTCTGTGATTTTTTTCCCTTTTCCCTCCCGCGGACAGGCCAAAGTACGGGGGCAGGTACTGCCTGGGGGAGCGGAAGCGGTTCCGGATTTGCAACGTCAGGCCGTGTCCCCCGGACAAGCCCTCCTTCCGCCAGGTCCAGTGCAGCCAGTTCAACCCCATGCTCTACAAAGGGAAGCTCTACAGGTGGACGCCGGTGCCCAACAACAGTGAGTCAAGGGCAAAGCCCTCTGCCGGGTTTCTGCCTGCAGCCCCAGTGAAAATCCCGAAACACGGTCTTGCTAACGGCCTGGTTTTGCTGTTTGTGTCCGTAAGATTTGCCTTGCAGCGTCTTTATGCCCTATTTTAAATTGTGGTTGGGCTTGCAGGGTTAATTAATGTTTTTGGAGGTGGTTACGTGGCTGCTCGGGTTTAGTTTCTGCCTGTTGGGCTCCCCAGTTAACCCCTGCGAGCTGCACTGCCGGCCAGAGGACGAATACTTTGCAGAAAAGCTGCGGGACGCCGTCATCGACGGGACGCCGTGCTACGAGATGAACGCCAGCCGCGACATGTGCATCAACGGCATCTGCAAGGTGCGTCCCGCGCCGGGGCCCCGTGGGGAGGGACCTCAAGGACCCCCCCGCGCCGGGGGAGATGCAGGCAGGCGCCGTGACCCCCCCCTCAGGCGAGCACCGTCCCCTCGTCCCCTCCCGCGTGCACCGCCGGGCTGAGCTTGCTGGTTTGTCCCCCACCGCTCGGGAAGCTCGCCTCATTTCCGTGAGGTGCGCAGTGCAGCCGTATTTCAGCCTCTCTGCTGGCTTCAAGGAAACAGAGCAGGAAACCAAGGAGATATAGGAAGAAGAGTTTCACCTGAAAATAAGGTGGGGGGCGTGGAAGGGGGCGTAGAGAGGACGCCCAGCCCAGCGCTGGCAGCTGCGGGTCTGACCTGCGGCGATGGAGATGCCTCCCTCGGCTTGTCAGCCCGGCCCAGCGCTGGGATTTGTTCCTCCCTTTGGGTTGTTATTTTAACCTCTCGGAAGCTCCCTACAGGTGAGCTGTGATGTGCGGTGGCGTTGCTCTGGCTGCTGGCTGGGGGGGGCATCTCCCAGCGTGGGAAGCACGGGAATCCAGTGGAGATGGCGCGGTCGGCGCTGTGAATCACCCGGGAGCTGCTGGCGTGGCTGGGGAGGCTTTGCTGTGCCCTGGGTCCTCCAGCTGCCTTCGGTGGCAGCGAGCACGGTCCCTTCAGTCACACCTTCCCTTTCCCTAGGGAAGCGGCGCCTGGGTTTAGGATAGAATGAGCACACGTGCAGGACATTGGATTTCTGTTAAATTAGGGGAGGGTGGCCGTCTGAGCTGCCGTGGGGCAGGTGCCAGCCATGGGATGTACCAAGGCCACGCTGGAGCAAAGCTGATGGCCGTGTGTCACCAGGGGCGTGCGCAAGCAGGCAGGACACGGTCGGCTCTGCCATAGTGCTAGGTTAAGGCCCTCTCTGAAAGGCTTTTTGGCAAAAATAGGCTTTTTGGACGGCACAAAGAGCAGCAGGAAAGAGGGGAAATAATCAGTCAACAAGTTTCCTTGCAGCTTCTTATATAAAAACCATTCGAGGAACCTTCCCCCTCTTGCTGGCCGTGCCGCTGGCAGCAGCGGCCAGGTCCCCGACGGCAACTGGAGGCTCTGGGGAGTTCCCACTTGCTCCTGCAATGGGCTGCAAGTTAGTCCAAAGGCTGCGACGCGCCGATGCACGCCAAGGCACGGCGCAGGGGTCGTGGGTTTTGCTTGGCGCGTACAGCAGGGTGCGACCCAGCGGCTCGCTGCAGGTGACAGCGCCTTCAGCCAGAGCTCGCTCCCCACCAAATCCTCACCGCCGCTGAGCCTGCTGCTGGCTGTGATGGCAGCGCGAAGCCCGGCTCGCCGGCTCCCGCTGGGGTCTCGGCTGCAGCTTTTATGGTGCAAAATCACAGGGAGGCTCTTGCGCTGCACAGGTCGAGCGATTTGGCACGAGGCGTGGAGGGCTTCACCAGCATATAAAAAAAAAAGTTTTCAGGAACTGTTTTGAAACAGGACTAGCAGGGCCAAGGACTGAGGGGCTTTCCCAGCTCGGCTCAGCGTATAACGTGCGCTGCAGGCTCTGCTGCCCGGGGACTCGGATAGGAAAAGGTAAAAATGAGGTGTGGGTTGTACTCCTCACTGTGTATGGAGAGGACAGCAGGACCACAGGGAGATCTTAGAGAAACCCGTACTGCAGCCAAGGTGTCCATCCTGCAAAAAGGCCCCAGCTCGCCCCCCTCTCCCATCCGTGTTCCTTATTTCCCACCATTTAGGGCCGTTGCGTCTCCCCCTCGTTCCTCCCGCGTTGGCAGCCGGCGGTGCGGTGCGAGGCCGGGGGCGTGCGG
>NW_009258491.1:88653-89961 GCF_000687185.1 Egretta garzetta | reverse complement strand
TACCCCTGCCATCCCACCCCCAAACCCTGTCCCTCAGCACCGCCTCTGCCCGGCTGTTAAATCCCCCCAGGGCTGGGGACTCGACCCCTTCCCTGGGCAGCCCCTTCCAGCCCCTGACAGCCCCAAGGGGAAGGAATTTTTCCCAATGGCCAACCCAACCCTGCCCCGGCACAGCTTGAGGCCATTTCCCCTCATCCTAAATCACAACTTGTCAGTTTGGATGGGGTGGGACACGAGCAGCAGCATGGGGAGATGTGGTGTTGCCGTTCCACTTCTTACTCCTCGGAAGAAAAATATCCCCTAACTGGTCTTCACGTCTAAAGGCTTGAAAACAAATCTGTGCACACGGGAGCTGGCTGGGAGAGGTTTCAAGGGATTTTGCGGGTTGATGAGGACATGTTGAAAGTGTGGTAAATGCCTTGCCAGCGCCCGTGTGCCCACTCTGCCATGGGCTTTTCCAGCAGGGAATGCAGCTGGGCTCTGCACGAGGTCAGGTTTGGTGCCTGCTGACGCTTGACAAAGATGCAAGGATTGGCAGGGTGCTGGCACCCGAGGGACACTAGCGCCCACCCGAGGGACACTAGCGCCCACCTGAGGGACAGGGACACTAGCACCCACCCAGGGTACACTAGCACCCACCCAGGGGACACTAGCACCCACCCAAGGGCATGAGTTGTCTCTGCCATGCCTTTGACTCCCCTGAGAGTGATGCTTGGTTCCATTCCCAGGTTACGTCGATATTGGGATTATCCCCGTGGGAGCCCGGGAGATCCGGATTGAAGAAGTCGCAGAAGCCGGGAATTTTCTGGCACTGCGGAGCGAGGACCCAGAGAAATATTTCCTGAACGGCGGCTGGACCATCCAGTGGAACGGGGACTACAGGGTGGCGGGGACCACCTTCACCTACAAGAGGACGGGGAACTGGGAGAACCTCACCTCCCCAGGGCCCACCGTGGAGCCCGTGTGGATCCAGGTACGGTCCAGGCTCTGCCGGTGGTCGGGGTGCGTGGAGGGGAGGACCAGGGGGACCGAGCCACCGGCTCTCCTGCCTTCCCATGCGGGGCTGAGCTGCCGTGGTCTGTCCTGGCACTTGCCCGCCGTCCGAGGGATGAGGTCGCATTTATCCAGGAGCCAGTGTCAGGAGCAGCCGAGCACGTGCTGCCGGCCTGGGGAGCATTTCCAGCCCACACCGCTTCCAGCCGAGCCTTGTCCTCAAAGTAGAGGAGCAGCAGAGAGAGTGTGAGGAGAAGGAGCACCTCTCCTGAGGCCTTTCCCGTACCAACAGACGGGGAAGAGCCCGCGGTGGTT
>NW_009258491.1:87188-88225 GCF_000687185.1 Egretta garzetta | reverse complement strand
AGCTCGACCCGTGGGGTCCTGCTCCGTGATCCAAACCCGGGTGATGCCACCCAAGGGTGCTGCAGCTCAGGCTCTGCTTCCTCGCAAAACCCTTGAGGCAGAAGGTAAAAATGCAAAAGAACCATTTGAAATCCTCTGAAACAACTAGGAATTTCAAGGTTTGCTCTTTTTTTGCATGGGGGAAGTTCTATAAAGCTGCTTCCCTCCCCGGAACAAGTCGTTATTTTTCATCAGAGCGCCGAGGCTGGGAGGAGGCGAGCCCCATCGCAGAGCGATGCCCTGGCTGGGCACCCGGGGCTGCTGCTCTGCCTGCGCGGGTCTGGCAGGAGGGCTTACAAATAGGAAATTACAAAAATTTGCGTGGCAGCAGTGTGTTTGCAGGATGGCAGGGTTGTGGGCAGGGTTGTGGGCAGGGGTCAGGCGTTGCCTCCCGCAGGCAGCCTTTGTGCAGAGCAGGCTTAGCAGATCATTAACTTCAGGGGTTATTTATTTCTACGTGACCCACTCACCCTAATGGTCCTTTTGCCTCCGGGTCGGCCGGGAGCGGCTCGGTCCCTGCCCCAGCAATGGGAACGCCCAGTTGCGTCCCTGGGCTTGTGCGGCCGCCCCGTGGCTGGTGCAGGGGGTCCAAGCCCCCGGCCGCTGCCCCTGCTCCCCAGGAAGCCCCTTCTCCAATTCACGCATCCCACAAACACTTTTAATACAAGCCCAATGCGACCGTCGCTAATCCCCTCCTCCACTGCTCTAGCTCTTGTCTGGAAATTGCCTTATTTTGCAAACTGATCCCCCTCTATTAATTTTCACCTTGTTTCCATGGAAAAGAGCTGCCTGCGGGGTTACTTTTCAGCCTGGGTTTATGTTTTAACGAGCTTTGCACGGCTTTGCAGGGGTTATAACTGTCGGTGGGGAGGGCGGTGGGCAGGCAGCGGGGGGCTCGGGGCCGTCCCTGCTGGGCAGGTCCCTCCGGAGCTGCTGCTGCCGTGCCTGGCTCTGCAATTCCTTCCCCCGGGAATGGCCGCCCGGAGCGAGGGAGCTGC
>NW_009258491.1:84853-87153 GCF_000687185.1 Egretta garzetta | reverse complement strand
GAGGGGAGCGCCCCCCCTGCTCCGGCGGGCGCCGTTGCATGGCTGTGCGGGTGGGGGGACCCCAGCTGTAAGGAAAGGCGTCGGTGCTGTTGCACCTGGAAGGCGATTGCTTTCTGAGGGAAGTTCGTGGCAGATTCAGAGCTGCACAGACTTTTCTCCAGCTTGGATTAGAGACAGAGTTGAAAAGAGGTTGGGTACCAACTCAACCCCACCCAAAGCAGAGCGTGTCTCGGGGGTCACCTCCCGTTGCTGGAGGGATTCCCCCGCGCCGGCCCCTGCCGCCCTGCCCCGGCGTGATGCTCCTGTTGTTTCCCAGTGCTCCAGGAGCTGCGGCGGGGGGGGGAAGGGTTGGGGGGTGCATTTTGTCGTTTTTTTTTGGGGGTACGCCCCACGGGCCCCCCAGAGCCCCCCGGAGCCCACAGCAGTCACGGCTCAGCCCGACGCGCTCGTCCCGAGGCTCCCTTTGCTCGCCCTGGAGCCCAGCCACGCTGAGCAGCCAAAGTCTTCGCCTTTTGCAGAGGCTCAGGAAGAAAAGTGAGTGGGATCCGGGGCTCGTCTGCCGCCAAGTGCTGCTGTTCACGGGAACGCTGGCGTGCTCGGCACCAGCAAATCGCTTTCTGGGGTTCGTAACCTAATTAAAACCTTTTGACGAGAATGTTTCAATATTCATGAAGAGGTTTTGGAAAGGCTCCCTGGCTCCCGCCAAAGCTCCAAGAACAACAAAGCTTTGGCAATAATGGGAGCACTTAGGCTAAGAAAAACAAGGTTAAACTCCCGGCCTTTGCTGAGCGCCGGTGCGAGAGGTGCTGTGGGCAGGATCTGTGTCAGCCGCAGGAGCCGCTTCGTGCGTGTTGAGAGCAGCGGGGACGCGTTTCAAGTGGGGAGCAATTAAGGAAATTCCTGCAGGCGCATGTCGCCATCAGCCCTTGCTGGCATCTGCTGCCGGCGGCTCCCTCCCGTTTGCCGCAGCCCGCACCGCGCGAGTGGGCTGTCACGCTGGGGGGGGACACGACACCCCCAGCCACTCCGTGCAGTGCACGGGGGGCATCAGGCTGCAGCCCCAACGCGGTCGAGCCCCTTGCCTGGTGCTGCTGGGGCGCATCAGCGGCAGATTGGGGGTGCGAGCAGGGAAGGGCGCAGGGAGCCGGGATCTCCAGCCGAGATGCGCTGCGGTGCTTCCCCAAGGCAGTTGTTGGAGCAGTTGCAGCTCTCTGGGACACGTGGAGGTGAGGAGATTTGATTCCTCCTTGGTGGGGCTGGACTCTGGCTGCTGTCCCCTTCCCTTCCTTCTGCCACCATCCCAAAGGACACTGTGACTGATGTTCACCTGAGCGTCCGTCTGTCCAGGCCAGCCACCATCCATCCAGCACACAGGGGCAGGGAGCAGCCAGAGCTCCCTCCAGCCCTAACCTCCCTCGCTGAGAGTTTGGGGAGAGCGGTGGAGGGAGGCAGACGTGGCTGAGCGTGCGCCCGACGGGTGGGGGTGAGCAGTGGGTCTGTCCTTGCAGGGAGGGTCGTTCCGGCCCCGCGGGCTGCAGCCCCCGAGCTGGGCTGGTGGCACATGCAAAAACTTCCCCCTGGGGCCGGCTGTGGGGAAGGGGACGTCTGGCCATGCTGGGCCCTTCGCCGTGCTGAACCTGGAGAAGGTTCTTGGAGGAGGCTGCGTTTGGCAGTGGGACGGGACAGGATTAACAGGGGAGACGTAAAACCAAAGTCCTGGTGGTTCTCAATGCTCTCGCTGTTATTTTTTGTTATTACTCAACATTTCCCCAAGCCCAATGCTCCGAGCAGGGGCAGCTGGGGCAGCTCCTCTGCTCCTACACTGCTCCAGCCATTTACTAACCCTGTTTCCGAAATGGTCATGTGCTTTATCTCCCCAAAATCCCCTGGGGTGTGATGGCCAACCCCGACTGCTCCGCACCAGCCTCCCCGCTGACCGCCCGCTGTCTCCCCACAGCTGCTGTTTCAGGAGACCAACCCCGGCGTGCGGTACCAGTACACCATCCAGCGCCCGGCGGACAGCGAGAACGAGATCGAGCAGGCGGAGTTCCTCTGGCGCTTCGGCTCCTGGACCACGTGCACCGCCACGTGCGGGACCGGTGAGGCTGGCTCCCACGGGCCCCCGGGGCTGGGCTGCCCGTGGTGGAGGAGCGGAGCGGGCAGAGCATCCCCGTACCACAGGGATGCCTTAGAAATTCCTGGGACTTTGGTTTCCGGAGGTCTTGGGGGGGGAAAAAAACCCGGCATCTGCCGAGGTCACCACTCTCCGGTGCCCCCGCCGCGGACCCCGCGCTTTATCA
>NW_009258491.1:83684-84150 GCF_000687185.1 Egretta garzetta | reverse complement strand
GGCGCCGGCAGCCGCCCCGGCAGGAGCGCCTGCCACTGAAAAAAGGGAATTCAAGGACACTCACATCTAGGAGATGTTTCCTGCTTGTTCCTGGGAGGTAGGTGTGGATGCCTGCTTGGAGCAGGAGGGTTGTGGTGTCCAGGAGCTGGCAGGGCGTTTTACATACATTTACTCTCTCATTTTACATACATTTACTCTGGTTCTTCATTGTGTCCTGGCTAAACTGGTGTTGCTTCATCCATCCATCCGTCCATCCATCCAGTCCCAGGTGTCCCTGCTTTGCAGCTGCGTATCCAGGGTCATTTTCCAGCCCAGTTAGGCTCCATAGGTCTCATCACATGTGTCAGATTGAGACCCAAGTGTGCAGCTCTGCTTTTCCCACCCCAGTACACTGGGAGCACTGGTACTGTTGGGCTCCATGAGGGCATCGGTACCTCGGCAGAAGTGGGCTCTCAACTTCCAGGTT
>NW_009258491.1:80506-83604 GCF_000687185.1 Egretta garzetta | reverse complement strand
CGGTGTTTCGGTTTGTTTCCCGTGGCGAGCCAAGGCCTTGCCTGTGTCCGCAGGGGTGCAGCGGCAGATCGTGCACTGCGTGGAGAAGCTGGCCGGCATTGTGGAGGAGCGGTACTGCGACGCGCTCACCCGCCCCGACGACCAGCAGAGGACGTGCAGCGAGGAGCCCTGCCCAGCCAGGTCTGCTGGATTTCCCCTCGCTCCTCAGCAAAGCTTTAATCTCCAAACTGCCCTACGGGGGTGACCGGAGGCAGGGGGACCTCGGTCGCTGCTGTGCCCGGGTTGCAGCAGCACACCTGCAGCTATCTGCACCCCTGCTTTTGCACCTCTCCTCTCCTTCGTGCTGGAGAATGGGTCCCAGACCCTGTCCTGGTCCATGGGATCAAATCCCTGTGGTTGCCCAGCCCCGCAGGGTATTGCTTGTCCGCAGACTGCGAGCTGCACGGGACGGCACCATCCTGGCAGGGCCAGGAGCCCCTCTCTGCCTCTGTGCACATAACCATCCCGGCACAACATGGGGGCTGCTCTGTCCCTCACCCTGGATCCCGGTGCCATGACCTTGGGCTGAAACACAAGCCGCAGTCGGGATGCCAATTCCCCCGGGACCCTGGCCCCCCCTTTTTTTTCGCTGGCTCGGGCTGAGCGGTTTTCCCCCCCGCGTTTCCTCAGGTGGTGGGTCGGCGAATGGCAGAAGTGCTCGGCCACCTGCGGCCAGTCGGGGCTGATGAAGAGGACGGTGCTCTGCATCCAGAGCGTGGGGCTGGACGAGCAGAGGGCCTTGCAGCAAGCAGACTGCCAGCACCTCTCCAAGCCAGATGCCACCGCGCCCTGTCACCGGGAGGTTCCCTGTCCCTCCCAGTGGGCCGTGGGGAACTGGTCCGAGGTGAGAAGGAGCGTCGGGGAGGTCCCAGTGTCTTGCAAAGCTGGCGGGAGCCGGGGACAAAGTGCCCCCAGGCATCCTCAGCCTGCCCAAGGGTGATGGGCGTGCTCCTGCTTACGGGGACAACTCGTGGACGCGGTTCTGCGGGCTCGCGTTGTAACACCAGCTCACACGGACGGGAATTCCGTGGCACGGGGGGGCTCTCGGCACGAGGGAGGAGCACCAAGCTGTTTGACTGCCCCATCCTCTCTGAAGGATGCTCCACGCTTGACTGCAAGGGGGGGCAGAAACAAGGGGGTTTCAGCCTTTCAATGTGTTTTGCAGCACCGTGAGCCTTCCCTTTTGTTTGGCAGAAGCCCTGAAGGCAATTCTTGCCCGCTGAAGCAGGGCGTTAGGGGCAAGCCGGGGTCCGGACGCACCGGACGTGCGTGTGCTTTTTGCAACGCTCCCGGGGGACAGGGGGCATCACGGCTTTTTGAACTTCTTTTTTTTTAAAAAGACAGCGAGAGACCAAAAAAATCCCCTTGTATAAAACACCATGGTCTGTGGAGACACCCTGTGCAGCCTCTATTTATTTTTGTATTTCTGTGGATCAGCTTCACCACAGGTTGAGGGGTTTAACCGGGAAATTACCGCTCCTAATTTAAGCAGCGGTTTCAGAACAGGGTTCAGCGTGACGGCGAGTATCGGGAGAGAAATGAGAGCGCCTGGGAACTGAGCTGGTTGCTAAGCTACAAACAGAATAAAAATGCGAACAGAAAATTTGAAGGCTAAATGAGAGCTATTTAGAAATATTTTTCGAGGGGCCCACAAAAGCCACAATTGCAGGGCTGAGAAAGGAGGCTGCGGTAGTTTAAAGGGAAAATCATGGATTGCCCGCGGGTCTGTGCTGTGCACGGAGCCAGCCCAAGCTCTCGCAGGCGTCCTCTGTGGTGTTGGCATCGGATCTGTGAGCCCAGGAAAAATGTGCTCGAGATTCGGAGAGATCTGTAATCCTTCTGCCCTCAAAGCAAGACGCTTAAAGCGAGAACTCTCCTTCTTCTCCATTTCCACCACCACCAGCAAGCAGAGAAATTTGAGGGTCTTGGAAGCTTCCCAGAAACATGGTGGTTCTGTCCAGCGCTAATACCAGGGGGTTGTTGGCTCTTTTGCACTCGCAGAGCCCCGGGCCGGGCAGCACGGACGCCGCTCTGGCGCTGGCCGCACCCAGGCAGCCTGCGAAGCCGAAGGGGTTGTCTGCGGTTTGGGCAGCCCAACCAAGTGCTTAAGCACTGGGACTTGGTGCCTTCAGAAGGACCCTAAGGCAATGGATATCCAGCTCCGTGGGCTTCCCGAAGAGGTTATCGGTGCACACAGAGGCGTTATTTGTTGCCTGTTAACACGCGCGGGACCGTGTACGGGAGCATCTGGCTGCTGCTGGCCGGAGCCCGTCCCACCATGCATGCTGCTGCGGTGCCTCCCGCGGCCGTGCGCTCGGTGCCGAACTCTCTCAAGCTCTGGGTGTTCCTCCGTGAGGCTCCTAACAACCATCGTTTCTTATCTGCATCCCAGAGGCTTTCCTGATAACCAAGCCTTAGCAAATAATCCCCCCCCCCTTCCCCCTGCAAGAGCTTTAATACTTGGAATTTATCTCCTGGGTGGAGCTGGAGGCATTTGCTGAGAAATTTTAGCTTAAGATGCACGCTGCAGGAGCTTTCCCTGATTTGGCCATCGCGGTAAGGAGAAGCAGCTTGCTTGCACCCCTCCTGCAGATGTTAGTGTGTGGTAGTGTTTTATTTGAGCAGCGTAGCTGGTGGAAATGCCTGGCGGCAGCCGTGTGTTCTTAGGGACTGTCCCTCGGGCTGGGCACAGTCCTCGGGCTCGCTTCTGCTCCGACCCGGCATTGCCCAGAGCTGGGGAGGCTGCACGGGGCGCGGGCCCCGGCTGCCGGGTCAGCATCTCCTGGGGACAGCCCCTGCCTGGGAGGAGATGTCCCGTGGGGTGGGCACCCACCCAGGAACCCACCAGCACCGGCGTGGGGAGCAGGGCAGGTCCCGTCCAGGCCCCCAGCACCTCGTGGGGACAGAACAAAGACGAGAAAGGCTCAAAATGCAGGAGCATACGGTGTCTGAGGAGCCGATCTCCCGGCCAGCCCAGCCCGGCAGCTCTGCCCATCCACCTTGACCTCCTCATTCCCCCGTGCCGTGCATCGAACCCTTGCCTCAGCCCACCCGGTGCC
>NW_009258491.1:75457-80486 GCF_000687185.1 Egretta garzetta | reverse complement strand
AGCCCCCGCTGTCGGGTCTGTTTGCCTTGCGGACGGTTTGTTCTCCTTGGCCGGGCTGTACAGGACACTTTGATGTTCGTGGGGGACGCTCCGTGTGTCTGTCACCGTGGCCTGTGGCTTGAATAGCCCACGTGTGATGGCAGCAGCGCTACGATTTGCTTATCCTGCAGAAAATGTTGCGGTCCTTCTTTCCAGCTTGTGGGTTTCTTTTGTACTGAACAATCTCAAAGAGACCATTATGGTGGAGGAGGGGGTGTCCTCCACAAAGCTCCTTGTTGACCCTGGCTTTTTCCCTGCTAGGACAACACCCATGTTATTATCCCCTGCTTCAGAAAGTTCTCTTCTAGAAGAGAGGGAATTCATGGCAATAGGTCACAGAAGAGGTCATCTTGCCCAATGCCCTTCACAATGTCCACCTCCCGGGAAAATTGTTTCTGGCTGGAGTGCAGGTCAGGGATCACCCCGAGCAAAGTTAGCCTGCAACACCAGCCCTGCATGGGATCGTCTTTAACGGGGGGACAGCCCCGGAGCTAGACTGGGCCTGTAGTAGCACTGCTTACCAGTGTGACCGGTATGCTCTGGTACAGGGGACCCCATGCCCCAGCTGGGACTGGCACGGGAGACGCCTCGGGACCTGGGCGGGGATAGGGGAGCACGGCAGAGCAACACGGAGCCCCTGCTCCTGTGCCCAAAGCATCGCATGGGATGGTTGAGCACCCACTTGGGTAGCTTGGAGGGGAGCACCGGCGAGGGGCACGGGCACTGCTGCAGCACCACTGCCGGCCCCTGCCCCGCTCCTCCTGCATCGCCTGCGCTCCCGCCCCTGACGTTTGCGTCTCTCTTCCTTTCCCAGTGCTCTGCGACGTGTGGCAACGGGACACAGAGGCGCCCAGTTTACTGCAGCAACAGCACTGGAGCTGCTTGTGACCCCGCAGAAAGACCCAGCTCGGAAACTATTTGCTCCTTGCTGCAGTGCCAGGAGAAGCTAGACAACGCCAACATGGACTGGTCTGGCAGCGGGTCCTCCAGCAGAGAGATATTTAATGAAATACATTACGTCCCCAGCAACCACATTGCTAAATTTAACCCCTTGATTCCAAATATTCCAGAGTCCAGCGATGTCAACGTCATCACCGAGGAGGACTTCTCAGCCAGAAAGGGAAATGTCTTTGTTGATGATTTTTACTACGATTATAATTTTATCAACTTCCATGAGGATCTGTCTTACTATCCCTTCACGGAGAAAGAGACCAAAGGCGAGGGGCATAAGCCAGAGCTGAGCACCAACGTCGTGGAGGGGTCCCGGGAGATGCCTGCCGGTGTCCTGCACACTGTCAAGCCAGGAGGAGGAGCAAGCGAGGACCATCTGGTGACCGGTGAAGCAACCGATCCTGCTCCTGTGCACGGCGAAGGAGGGACAGAGCCTGGGGGTTTAGCCATGAATGACCTCCTGACCATGGTCCCTGAGGATGCCGAGACAGCCACTCCCAGATATGCCATCCCTGACCTCATGGGTGAGGAGGAGGACGCAACGCCTGTGTCCCGCTCCGAGGACCACCCGCCCACCCTGAGCACCACAAGTCACAATTCTGCAAACAGCCACGACCACCCACCCCCGGATGAACCTTGGGGAGCCGTGCCGATGAGGACCGGTCCTGGGCAGGATGCTCCAGCCCATGGCCTTGCTCCCTGGGCTCCTTACGCAGCTGATCCCTCCCCACCGCTGCCTGCTGCCAGGGGCAGCGCTGGCGCATCCGATGCTCTGGGAGAGCTGGGGAGCAGCGGTGAGGGGCGTACGAGCACACGGGGGCCGGGTAACGCCAGCAGTGAGGAGCACAACGTGGCCAGCTCTGTGGGGAGAAGCCACGAAGACTCAAGGGAAATGGGTCTTGTCATCACTGGTCATGCTAACAGCGCTGCCCCCGAGGCCAGGGAGCAGGAGGGGTGGGCAGAAATGCCGGAGGGGTCAGCAGGCACACACGCAGCGTCAGTGGCCGACGAGCAAGCCCGTGGGACGGAGAAGGCAGATCTTTCCTTCCCCACCCCATGGGGACCGGGGTGGGAGGTGGGAAGGCGCACTGGCAGCACCCATCCCACTGCACGTCCCTATCCTGCGGGTGCTGACGGGGGCTCCGCAGGGCAGGCAGGGCACCAGCCAGAGCTCCACACCCCCACGTCTCTGACCTCGGCCCCTCTGCTGGCCACTACAGCCTTCCCAGCAGCAGTGCCCTTGTCCCCTGCCGTGCCCGGGCCAGCCACCCCGCTCACCTCCAGCAGCCTCACCCAGCAAGATGCCCTGGTGCCAGCTGTGCCCGTGGCCCCAGCTCACAGCCCTCCTGTGCACCCAGGGGGGGCATCGCCCTCTGAGTCCCCCCCAGCGTGGTGGGCCATGGGGGTGTCCCCCCACCCAGAGCCAGCATCAGCCCATGCACAGCAGACCCCCCCCAGCACCCTGCTCAGCAGCACTGCTCCAGGGCAGCGCTCGCCGTGGGCACCCCCGGGGACATTTGCTTTCAGTGATGGGGAGCACGAGTTGTCCCAGCCCACCCCTGCCCCCCCACCACTCTGGGAGAAGGAAGAGATGGAGAAGGAGGAGCCTTTGCTTCTGCCATCAACCACGGTGGCAGCCACTGCAATCCCCAGCTGGGAGGTCGGGAACTGGAGCGAGGTACGTGTTGAGTCCCATTACCAGCGTGACGTGGCCGGTACGGAGGTTAGGGACCTTCCCTCTCCTGGCTGGTCTCTGGGGCACGGCTCTTTGCATGCAAACAGTATGGACGGCTCACACACGCTCCAGCTGCCCCTCCGTCCCATCCTGCTCCTCGCGCTCCGCAGTGCTCGGCTCGGCGCAGCCCGGCGCGTTCCCGAGCAGCCCGTTTGCTGCCCCGGCACACCTCCCGGCTCCAGCAGGGCTGCTTCCCCGTCTGCGGCGTTCCCTGCTCTGCAGGAGGGCCCCGGGGCAGCGGGTGCTTGGGTGGTGGTGGCAGGGGAACGCTCCCCACCCAAACCCCTGCCCGCCCTGGGCAAGCCCAGAGCCCCCGCGCCGGGGCTGAGCACCCAGGGAGCCCCCCTGGCACGGGAGCAAGCTGCTGCCATTTTATAGCAGAGAGTGTCTTAAAATAGGCCACAAAATGACGGAAATTTGAATGTCAAGTGCAAGGCACGTCAAGGCTGCAGGTTACCAAAGGGAAGGGGCTGCGCTGAGCGCAGGGAGCGGGGGGTTATCGGCGATTCCCAGGTATCCTCTCGCTGCCTTGCTGGGCCCGGGCGCTCTGCAGGGCGTTGGCAGTGATGGCTGCTGCAATTCACAGAAACGGCCTTTTCTCAGCACAAAAATAAGGCTTCGGTGTGGCAGAGCCCCGGAGACCGAGCACTGGGGGAGTCTCTTAAGGCGGCTGCACAGAGGACCCAGGGGCAGCCAGGACAGTGCTCAATGTCAGCGAAGCTACGGTCCCGCATGCGGCGTTTGTGAAAGGGCTTCGAGCATCGCTTGCGCCGGGGCGCCGGAGGGAGCTCTGCCGCGGGGATGGGAGCGGTGGCAGCGCCGTGGCACCGGGGCGCAGGGCTGCGGTTTGAAAGCCCCGCAAAGGCTTTTAAGATGGAAAGGCTGCTACAAAATAAGTGAGATGGGTCCAGGCAGCGAGGGATGGGTGCAGAAGAGGAGGTGGAAGGAGGCACTGCCTTTCAGGTGGAGAGAAATCTTTACTGGAGCTTTTAACACTGGAAGAGCAGGGGACAGGCAGTGCTTGTGAAAGAAGGGCACGGAACGGAGCTTGGTGAGACAGCAGTCAATGGGTTGAAGCCATTAGTGCTGATTAAGAGAGACCTAGCAACAAGAGAGCTAAAGGCCCCCCCAGCCGCAGAGATCCCCGGTGCTGCCCTGCTTCCCACCCAGCTGCGGGCGGCCGTGGCCGGGACGCTGGCACGGGACGATGATGAGCTGAGACCCCGGGGACCTTCCTGCTGGGCCGCCGGGCTCCGTCCTTGGCCAGAGCCAGCCACGGGGCAGCGGGGGCCAGCGGGAGAGGAGAGGAGCAGGCGTCTGCCTCGTGTCTTGCAGTGCTCGGCCACCTGCGGCGTGGGCGCGATCTGGAGGACCGTGCGCTGCAGCACCGGCAGCGACGACGGCTGCGCCACCGCCAACAAACCCGTCCCTGCTCGGAGGTGTTCCCTGAGACCGTGTTCGGCGTGGCGCGTGGGGAACTGGAGCAAGGTAAAGAGGCGTGTAGCTGGCAGGGAGCATCCCAAAAAACCCACAGGAAAATGGCTCAGGGGGTGCCTGCCCTGCGGCTGGAGCATCGCCTGCGCTTGGGGTGGGCTCTGCCCCCACGGCTCGCAAAGGCAGAGGGGAAAGATTGGCACTTGCCACAGAGTTTAAGCTACTTCATCCCACAATAATCTTTTCCTTTTTCCTGCCCTTGGGCTGGTTAAAAAGCCAGGAATTTGCAAAAGCCAAACAAAGAGGGGTTTGGAAGTTTCTGGAATCGTTTTTGCCATTCTGCACTGCCCCTGTTTGTGGTTGGGTTGGGTGAATCCAGCACGTTCCATGGAGGGGAGCGACCCCCCTGCTCCGGCGGGCGCCGTTGCATGGCTGTGCGGGTGGGGGGACCCCAGCTGTAAGGAAAGGCGTCGGTGCTGTTGCACCTGGAAGGCGATTGCTTTCCCAGGGAAGTTCGTGGCAGATTCAGAGCTGCACAGACTTTTCTCCAGCTTGGATTAGAGACAGAGTTGAAAAGAGGTTGGGTACCAACTCAACCCCACCCAAAGCAGAGCGTGTCTCGGGGGTCACCTCCCGTTGCTGGAGGGATTCCCCCGCGCCGGCCCCTGCCGCCCTGCCCCGGCGTGCTCCTGTTGTTGTTTCCCAGTGCTCCAGGAGCTGCGGCGGGGGGATGAAGGTTCGGGACGTGCATTGTGTCGATGCCAGAGACCAGAGGCTCCTTCGGCCCTTCCACTGCCAGGCTGTCCTCTACAAACCGCCCGCGCAGCTCCCCCGCCGGAGCGCGCCGTGCCTGGACCGGGACACCGCCTC
>NW_009258491.1:74596-74876 GCF_000687185.1 Egretta garzetta | reverse complement strand
GCAGGGCTGCTGCGAGGAGGCTCTGCGGCCCAACGCCACCCGGCCCTGCAACACGCACCCCTGCACCACCTGGGTGGTGGGCTCCTGGGGAGAGGTGAGCTTTTGCTCAGCAGGGCTTTTGCACGAAATGCAAGGAAACGGGGCGGGGGGGAGGAAAAGCCACCCCTCAAAACCAAACTGGGGGCTACTGCAATAAAAACCTCTTGGGGTCTGGTGCTGCCGGCACAGCGCGGCGTCGGGGGGTGGCTCTGCGGGGCGTGGGGACATGTGTGTGTGTATG
>NW_009258491.1:74082-74516 GCF_000687185.1 Egretta garzetta | reverse complement strand
GCATCAACACCCAGACGGGGGTGGCCGAGGAGGACAGCAGCCTCTGCGACCACGAGCCCTGGCCCGAGAGCACCCAGAAGTGCAACCCGCAGGACTGCGAGAGCTCCGAGTCGGGTAAGCGACCGTCCTGCCCGTCCTGAAGGCTGAATGTTTTGTCTTTGCTGCAGTCGCGCTCCCCAGCCCTGCGTGCGCTGGTTGGGATCAGTGCTGTGTTTCGAGGACATGGCGATAATTGTGGAAATTGGTGTGAAAACCACCCAGGCTCTCACTTAGGGAATAGTACCGGCAGAGCAGGCAGCTCCTCCATCACCGGTTTTATGGAGGAGCGATGCTTCCTCCTCCATCACCATCCTCTGCCGTGGCTGGAGACCCTTTTCCACCACCCAGCAGCGGTCAGGGCTGATGCAGCATCGCCCGGTCAGGAGCCCGGGTGT
>NW_009258491.1:67712-73634 GCF_000687185.1 Egretta garzetta | reverse complement strand
CGGCCCTGCAGCACCCAGGGTGGGCTGGGCTGGGTGCCAGGGGCGAGCTGGGGGTCCGGGCACGGGGAATGGCGATGGGCACATGGTGCTCTCGGTGCTGCTGACCTGGGAGCTGGTGCCAACCGCAGCAAGGGGAGAGATGGGGGAGGAAGGAAAAACCAGTCAGCCCAGCAGTGTGCCGGTGGGAAGAGGGAGGGGGTGTTTTGTGCGTGAGTTGTGTAAGGCTGGCTTGGCTAATCGATAATTAAGTGGGAATGTTGTAACCTTCTGTGAATGTCCAGAGCATTTGGCTGACGAGGCACAGCGCGGTGTCGCTGGCCATGACACCCAATGGCACCGTGTCGGTGGGCGCTGGGTGGGGGTGCTGTGCCCGGCTGGGCGGTCTGCTCAGGCCCTTCGGAGCTGTGCTGTGCAACGAAGTAAAGGCCATGGAAGAACACGACCCATTTCTGGGTCCAGTAGCTGTGGATGTTTTTTCTGGCCAAGTTTAGACTCATTCTTTATTTTTCTTCTCCCCACCTTTCGCTTCTTGCTCCCCCCGCACGGTCTGGAGGAGGGCGCCAGCCATAACTGGCCGTGCTGAAAGACGAGCTACGCTCAATTAGTTTTTCCCGGGCAGGTCGTGCCCCACGCTCTCCCAGCTGGCCGGCGGCGTGACGCCGTCCTGCGCCCGGGAAGGGATCCCAGGAAGGGCCCTGCAGCCGGCACCGGCGCGGCAGCACCCAGGGTGGGCTGGGCTGGGTGCCAGGGGCGAGCTGGGGGTCCGGGCACGGGGAATGGCGATGGGCACATGGTGCTCTCGGTGCTGCTGACCTGGGAGCTGGTGCCAACCGCAGCAAGGGGAGAGATGGGGGAGGAAGGAAAAACCAGTCAGCCCAGCAGTGTGCCGGTGGGAAGAGGGAGGGGGTGTTTTGTGCGTGAGTTGTGTAAGGCTGGCTTGGCTAATCGATAATTAAGTGGGAATGTTGTAACCTTCTGTGAATGTCCAGAGCATTTGGCTCTCCTGGGGCCGAGCGTGGTTTTACTGGCACGAATGCGAGCTGGGATGTGCATCCCCCAGCAAAGGCCCCGCCGGCACCCGCCTGAGTGACCACGGCGGGGTGGCGCGGGGCGAAGGGACCTGGTTCAGAAGTAAGGTGTCATTCGGAAAGCAGAAGGCCGGGGGAAATACCAGGCGATTCAGCGCTCCGACCAGCAGAAAGCCGTTTAGTGATAAAGTCCCAGAACACAAACTTTTTGAAACAAGCCTGGGCTCACCGCTAGGAAGTCAGCCGAAAGGCGGGTTCTCCGGCAGCTTTGGGTATGTCCCAGATGATGCCTCAGCGAGTCAGCCCCATCCTAACCGTGCAGACTGCCTGCCAGCTCCATGAACCTGCTTTGGCTGCGGCCGTGGCACTCGGCCGTGCCACGGGCACTCGCTTGGCTTCTCCTCTCACCTTCACCCATAGAAATAAGTCCCACGGCACCCGGCAGTTCCCTGTAAGCCAGAAATCTGTGGGCTGCGAGGGTTAACAGCACTTAAAAGGAAAAGCAATATAATGAGGGGATTAGATGTCATTGATATTAGCACGTTAATCATTAATCAGCCTTATCTTCTTCATGGGTCTGGACAAAAAATAAAAGCTTTTTTGTCTGCCCGGAATGAAACATTAGACCCCCGGGAGGTCTGTCGGACAAAACGAGGGCTGAGAGCCGGAGCGGGTGGGTGGGCAGGAGAGGACGGCCGGTGCCCAGGGTGCAGGCACTGGCCGTGGGCTGCTCTGCAGAGGTCCCCCCCTGCAGCCTGGGACACCCACCCTCATCCCTTCAGCTCCTTGTATTTGTCCTGTGTTCACCCGCCTTTCTCCTAAAACCTATTCTGGAGAGGGCAGAAGCATTGGCTTCGATTAACTGGGATTTGGAGACTGTGACCGCTGGCCGTTGGGATGCTTTTAGCCAGGAAATCCCTCCCTTTCAGCGGCTGCGCGACCCTCCTGCATTTGCAAGTCTGCTGAGAAGTTCAACATTTAGGAAATAATTAGTCAGGCTTGTTCAAGAAATGATGTGTGGTTCCGGCTATTTTTGTCAAGGGAAAATTTCCGTGCTGGGCTTGGCGATGGGAGCCGTGTAGCCACGCGGCGTAGCCAAGGTTGTACCAGAATAACTGCTTAGATGTGTAGGAAGCACACAAATAAATGTTAAAAACCTGGATTAAAAATGACATAAATGCTCTGGCTGTAGCCCAGGGCAGGAAACGCCTCTTGGAAATACAAACATTCCCGGCCAAACCATGAAGAGGAACAAAACTTTCACATGGCAGGAAATCCCAGATGTGTAAATCCACAGGCAGAGGCTCCCAGAAAAGGCATGGACGTAAACCCCAGCCCTTTCCTGTGTTTTAAAGGGTCTTCGCTGCACAAGATTCATGCGGGCTGGAGTGATTCCTGTGTTTGTGTTAGAAGCACAAGGAGCCTCTATCTCCTCTAACGTGAAGTGCACGGGTACCAGAAAAGACGTGTATTTGTCTTTGTGAGCCGCCGTGTTCTCGCTGGACACAAAAATGTGAATAACCCCAGTAGAGTTTAAATGTTAAAACCATTATCAGATGAATTTGTAACAGAGATGGAGCAGATCAAACATAAACAAACATCTCTCTGGCCATCAGCGTTCTCCAATTAAAGGAGGTCGGAATTAATTAGAACCACAATCCTGTTCTGCTGCCAGGTTATAAATTAATTGATGATTGCACAGAGGTTATTTTTAAATGTGCCTGTCGTTTTACAGCTGCATCCAGCTGTGGGCGGGGAAGATACGGATGTCCCATGTCCCAGGGAGCCTCGGAGCCCGTTGGGCACCCAGCTGCCTCCGTCGGATGCCCCAGCCAGGCTGGGGACGATCGCCTTGCTGCAGGCAGGGGCGCGGAACTCAGACAGACAGGCTCCAGCGCAGGGAAATCTGCACGGGGGCTGAGAGCCGCGGCAACCGGGAAAGCCTGGGGGCTGCTTGCTGGTGTCCGTGGGGATGGGGGGGACAGCACGGCCTGGGTGGTAGGAGCAGGAGCAGATTTAGAATCATAGAATCGTCTAGGTTGGAAAAGACCTTTAAGATCATCAAGTCCAACCGTTAACCTTTTGCTGGGCTGCCGGGGAGGTAAGAGCAGCCTCTGGCTCAGGAAAGCCTGTTGCCCTGTGATTCCCACCCGTGCCGAGCTCCGAGCCCGAGCTGTGCTCTCACACCCACGCCAGCCACTCCTGTTACCGGATCGTTTCTTGTATCTCAGAAAGCTGGGAAAACTCCCTCACACCGTGCCTGCTTCTGGGCTTAAGCACTGCGCTTTGGTTCACGGCCGTCTGGGAAAGGAGCTGAGCAGCGGGTCCCGCCTGAGAGCTCGGAGCAACCGGTGCCGGTTTACCCAGCAGGTCACGCAGTCTTAAAACACAAAAGCAGCAATTGCTTTGTACTGGGGGCGGGTGGGTGAATGGGTGAAGCGAGCAGAAGTCGCCCCGCTGCTGCGAATGTCGTGGCTGTGCCTGCACGATGGCTTTTGGCTGGACCTCAGCAGTGGTGGGTGGAACGACCCCGTTGAGGACCGAAGGCGCGCAGCCCGCGGATGCTCTTTGTGCTGAATGTCATAAACCAAATCATCTTCCTCGTGCCTGTTTCTCTGGCCCCGTGGGTCTGCGAGTTCCCCAGATTCACACCAAGCAGGTGATGGGTCTGGCTCTTGGCTCTGGCTCTTGGCTCTGGCCAAGGCACTTCAGCAAACGCGACTGCTCCCCACAAGCGTCTCAGCCCTTAAATACCAGCGAGGGGAAGGAATTAAGGTAGCGCGTTCAGCTGGCCCAAGAACAAATATGTATAAGCTGGCAGTGGATATGGTTTCTCTGGGAATGGGACAGGTTTCCAGCCCATGGGAAGGGATGGAGCAGGATGGAGTTCAGCCTTGTGTCCCAGGAGCAGCCAACACAGGGGACCCTGGTCAGTTGGGCTGGGAGAGGGGCGATGCCTTGGGGGGGGAGCGAGGGGCGAAGCCCCCCCTGCACCGGGGACGTGCGGGGGCAAATCCCAGGCACCGTCACCCTCTTCTCCTGCTGCCGTTTGCGCTGCTCTGGGCTCATTACCCAGGGTCTGGTTGTATTTCTAGTTGCCTCAGGATTAATTGGCAATTAAGCGTTCTATTCCTTCTTGCTTTGCGTAGGGAAATGAAATTATTTGTGGTGCTGCATGTGGGTGAATTTGTCCGCAAGGGAGACATGCTGGAAATAATTGCAGCCAATTCCAATTTTCTCTGTCATTTGAGCATGTAAGCCTGCATCCAAGTGGCAAGGCAGGGGGGTGCTGCGGAGCGAGTCGTTCAGTGCCCTTTATTTACTGCATTAACAGCAGCTCTCAGTGGGAGACGGGTGCGTGGGAAAGGATTCCCTGGTTTTATTAAATGTAGGCAAAACGAGTGTTACACATTTTAACCCTAGGGAGAAACGGGCTCCCCGTGACACAGGCTGGCAGAGGCGGTGCCGGTGTCCCCGTATCGGCCCTTCCTACGGCGCAGGTCGGTGCAAATGCCAGGTCTGAGCAGTAAGGGTGCTGTGCGCGTCCCCCCCTCGCCGTGTCTGCACAGCGGCTCCTGGGAAAACCTGGTCAATGGGAGAAAAAAACGTAGCAACCAGCAGGCAGACGGAGCAGGAAAGGCATGTGTCCTCGCCCCGACGAGACCGGTGGGGTCTCCTTATTGCGGTGCTGCACGCTTTTGATGTCAATGGCCTTGGTTTGATGAGCGGCGGTGGGAGATGCTTCTCCTCCGGGGGTGGGAGATGCTTCTCCCTCCTTCTTGGAGTAGATTTAACTTTTAGAAAGTATAAATTGCCATGGACCTCGGTGCTCAGTGCAAGCAATTAGGAAGGCATGAGAATCTGCTTCTCGCCTGCCGTGGGTGCGGGCACCCAAGGGACCCACTGGCTGCAGCCTGGGCTCCTCTGCCAGGAGCCTCTTGCCAGGGGAGCCTGGCAGGGAGGAGGCAAAGCCTAATCCCAACAACAAAATATTAACCCTTACTTAACTTTTTGGAAAACTCTCCAGAATACCTCAAAGGCAAAAGGCAGACCTTCAGCAGAGAGGGTATTGGCCTTGGCCTTCAGGTGCTAAAAATGGGGGAAAGCAAGGATAGAGATGAAGGAACGGTGCTTTACCCGTGGCGGGAGGAACAACTGCGCTCGGCCACCGCAGTCACGCGCCGGGCATCCTGCCGGGGTTCGCTTTCCCTTGGTCTCGACATAGAGGAGGGCTCAGCGCTGCTGCCAAGCACCGTTACCCCGCGAGATCCTCATGTTAAAAAAAGGCAAACCAAGCAAAGTCGCTGTCGATGTGACCCGGCTGGCTGCTCCAGCCCCGTCGCTCCTGGCAGGGTTGCCTGTGGGAAGCTCTGGACACGGCGTGTTTAAAGCGGGCTTGGGTTTTGGAGAGGAAGGCAGGGGTTGTGTTCAGCGACTCATTTCAGCAGAGTTGGCTTTTTCTCCCCCTCCCTGCACTCAGGAGAAGGAATGGGAAGACGATGCAGGGCATAGGGAGAGTCCTGGCTCTGCCGCAGCTCTTCGGAAATGAGAATTTCTCTCTGTGGGATCCAGAGACTCTAAAAAAACGGATAATCCCTCTGAACCTCTTCGAGAGCACTGGCATTTTCCTCCCTCTGGTCTGTAATTCCCAGGCTGGATGCTCGGGGGTGTCAATGGGAGCTCCGCGACGGTGCTGGAGCTGAGCGAGACGTGCCAGGAGCAGCAGGGCTGAGACCTGAAAACCGGTGGGGTTTTGTGCCTCCCTCCCAGTTTTCCAAGCTGTGGCCGTGTTGGAGCCTGCCTGTGCAGGCAAACCTGGCAGCAGAGCAGATGCCACACGCTGCCCTCGCCGGTGCTCGTTCCCAGGGCGGGCAGCCCCCGCCCCCCCCCCACA
>NW_009258491.1:64785-66772 GCF_000687185.1 Egretta garzetta | reverse complement strand
AGCCCAGCGAGTCACAGCGGCAGCGGGCTAAAAATACCGAGGTGCTCGGCGGGGGTCTGCTTCAGCACAGCATCCCCCGGGAGCATCGCCCCAGCGCTGGGGCGCTCGCCCTCCAGAACGCCGGCGACATTCCCATCCACCCGTGCAGGCTTTTAAACTGAGTCCTTCTAAACGCCACAGAGTTTTTACTGCTGTTGCGCTTGCTCCGTGCAATGCGGTGAATAATGAACCCCCCCGGAGCACGCCAGCCCCTCTCCGTGCCTGCCGGGCGCTGCCGCTGCGTTCCCCATCTCGCCTACTCAACATCGCTTCCAAAACCAGCAACTCGGAACACCACAGGTTTATAAACCCCGCGGGAAGCAGCACATGTCGGGCAGGTGGGGGTGACCCAGTGGTTGTGCCCCGGCGAAGCGTGGATGATTACCGAATCCTGCCCGAGGGGACAGGGGGCTGAGGTGAGCATGCTCAGCCGGAGCTGGGCACCGGTGCCTTTGAAGGGACAGCTCAGCTGGTGCCCCCCGGCATTGCCGGTTCTGACGTGCCCTCGGGCTTTCCTCTCTCATCGGACACCCCCGAGGTGGTGTAGGGTCCCTGCAAACGGGAACATCCCTGCCCTGCAGCTCCTGCAAACGGGAACATCCCTGCCCTGCAGCTCCAGCAGACGGGAGCACGTGTATCCGTGTGCCGGAATGTCCCGATGCGACAGGGCTCCGGGGGCTCGGGGGAGGCCGTGCAGAGCTGCAGAGATGCTCTCAGGGGAGACCGTCCCCCAGGCCCCGGAGGAGCATCGCAGGAGCAGACTCTCCCCTTTTCCTGACCGGCTCTGGTGCTGTGGCGTGGCGTGGCTGCTCCCGCAGCAGGTCTGGGGCCGTGCACCGCTCCCAGCCCGTCCCTCTCTGGGCTTCACAGCCATTTCTCATCCACTTTGCTCAACCAGCAGGAAAAATCCACATTGTCCCCCGGCACCCAGGGATGTGACACGGGGCCAGGATCCGGCCCTTGGTCCCAGTCTGTTGGCAGCTCTTGGGTCCAACAGCACTGGCAGGCAGCGGCTTCTGTGTTAAACGGTTTCTTCAGGGCACAGAGACACTATTGCCGGGCAGAAATAGCTGTTGCTCAAGAGGAAGAGAGGAAATACCTCTACTGAAATAGAAAATTAATTTTAGGCCAGTACAGTGATCTAACTGACAGGCTGGGGGGCAGGGGGAGGTGGGGGCTGTGGCTGAAATCCCAAATGGGGGGAAAAGTCTCTGTTCTGCATCTGCTGCATCCTTTGCATCGACTGCTGCGGGTCGGCTCATCCGCGTGGGAACCGAGGCAGCAGCCTTTCCCTGAGCCAAGCTTTTGTTTGCAGAGGGGAGATGGCGAGGGGCAGTGGTCAGCGAGAGCACCCCTGCTCCCTCCCCGTGTTCCCCCAGCAGAACAGTGTCCTGGGAAAGAGAAAAGCCCATTTTCTTGCCCCATTTCTGTGTCTGCTCTGTGTGGTCCAGGGCAGAGGGTGCCCCAGGGAAAGGCAGCACTGGGGGGGCTGGGGGCTGCCGGCCCTGCGCGCCCCCCCTGGGGAGCATCCACTGTGCCCTCTTCCAGAGCAGAGCTGTCATTTATTTTGATCGCTTCTATGGGAGGTGAAATTAGGCAGCGCTGGTGTCGTTTAAACGAGTCTCATACAACCGGGTGAGATGCTGGAGGCTCAGCGAGGCGCACGCGTGTTGTCATCTGGCGTAGGAGAGGAGGAAATCACAACTGGAAGCAAACCGGCCGGCGCTGCTTACAGGCACCGGGGATTTGTTTGGTGATGGGCCGCTGTTGCTGTAGCTAAGCCAAGCTGCAGCCTGATGGAGCCCAGTCTGGCTGGCGATGGAGCGAGGAGCTGCTGGGGCTGATTCCTGCAGCCTCTGCTGATGGCACAGGGGAGGCTGTCCCCCCCCCTTGCCATGTCCCCCCCTTGCCATGTCCCCCCGCTTGCCATGTCTCCCTTTTGCCATGT
>NW_009258491.1:63062-64392 GCF_000687185.1 Egretta garzetta | reverse complement strand
CTGCAGCTGGTCCCGGCGTTGCCCCCCTCAGCGGGGCCGGGCACTGGCACTGCAGCAGCAGGTCCCAAAACAAAGCCCGTCCTCGAAGCAACGCCGAGGTTGTTTTGAGGTTTGCGAGACACCTGCAGGAAGCGAATCGGATGATGCGGGTTCTCGAAATAATCCGAACACAATGCAAATCCTGCTGGCGTTGCGGGGAGGGTCTGGGAGGGGACGTCATGGGGGGGAGTCTGTCGCTTCTCCCAGGCCTCCGGCATGGACCCCCCCAGTCTCAGCTCCGCTTGCCCACATGGTTTTGCTACCCCGGGGAGGTGCTGCAGAACCGTAGGCGGCAGGCAGGCGTTATTCCTGCCCGCAGTGAGAAATAGCGAGGGCGCTGGGTACCCAGATGAAGGTGGGCTCTGCGTTTGGGGAGGTCTCTGCTTGCCTCTGCGTTTTGGGGAGGTCTCTGCTTTGGGGAGGTCTCTGCTTGCCTCTGCGTTTTGGGGAGGTCTCTGCTTTGGGGAGGTCTCTGCTTGCCTCTGCGTTTTGGGGAGGTCTCTGCTTTGGGGAGGTCTCTGCTTGCCTCTGCGTTTTGGGGAGGTCTCTGCTTTGGGGAGGTCTCTGCTTGCCTCTGCGTTTTGGGGAGGTCTCTGCTTTGGGGAGGTCTCTGCTTGCCTCTGCGTTTTGGGGAGGTCTCTGCTTTGGGGAGGTCTCTGCTTGCCTCTGCGTTTTGGGGAGGTCTCTGCTTTGGGGAGGTCTCTGCTTGCCTCTGCGTTTTGGGGAGGTCTCTGCTTTGGGGAGGTCTCTGCTTGCCTCTGCGTTTTGGGGAGGTCTCTGCTTTGGGGAGGTCTCTGCTTGCCTCTGCGTTTTGGGGAGGTCTCTGCTTTGGGGAGGTCTCTGCTTGCCTCTGCGTTTTGGGGAGGTCTCTGCTTTGGGGAGGTCTCTGCTTGCCTCTGCGTTTTGGGGAGGTCTCTGCTTTGGGGAGGTCTCTGCTTGCCTCTGCGTTTTGGGGAGGTCTCTGCTTTGGGGAGGTCTCTGCTTGCCTCTGCATTTGGGGAGGTCTCTGCTTGTCTCTGCCAACCGCGTGCCGATTTTCACGCCAAACACCTGATAACCGCGCCGGCGATGCCGGCATTAACGCTGTCCTTGTCCTCTCACCTCCCCTCCAGGCTTCGTCTGCGAGCGCGACCGCTTGACGTTCGGCTTCTGCCAGACCCTGCGGGTCCTGGGCAGGTGCCACCTCCCGACGGTCCGCCTCCAGTGCTGCCGAAGCTGCCGCCAGCACGGGCACCACGCCGCGCCCGACCGGGACCGCGGGGACGAGCGGGCCTCCAGGAGGGGACAGGAC
>NW_009258491.1:60858-62988 GCF_000687185.1 Egretta garzetta | reverse complement strand
CCCGGCGGCTCCCGGGGCAGCGCGGCGGCGGAGCAGGGAGCTGGGTCACGGCTGGGACTTGCGGCTCTGCCTCGTCCCATGGCAGCGCCGGACGGTGCCGCCGCGAGGCGCGCGGTGCTCTTTCAAAACACGGGGAAGGCTTGATTTCTTTTATTTGTGCTACACTATAACGGTGCTCAAACCATCGGTCTGAAAAAACAAAAAAAAAGGTCTGGTGTGGGGTGGGTGTGCTGGTCCCGCGGGAGATGCCGGGGCAGCCGGGACCCTCCCTCGGGGTCACGCTGCCACTGGGCGACCAGCGGGGAAGCGTTTTGGGGAAGGGAAACCAAAAGCAGCGATAATTTGGGGGAGACCTCTCAGAAATGCTTATGGTGCTATCATTTGACATTTTCAGCCTCTTGATGGTGTTGGCAGGCCAGCACGAAACCCTTGACTTTTGTTATTATTTTTATACACATGAAGTGAGCATCTAGCGTTCCACCAGTACAGCGGCCGTTTGGATTGGGGTTTGGGGTTTTTTTTTTCTTTAAGGGACTTGAAGCTGGCAACCTCTTTCTGTAATTTTCATTAAAATGTTTACGCACTGAAGCTAGATAGCCGTAATTTAAGAAATGGAGACAGGGCAGAGGAATAAAGCGTCGGCTTTAGTTACCCCCACGAGCCCAGGGCTCGCCATGTGTGCCAAGGCCCCGTACCCTCGGCTCCTCGCCGCTGGCGTGCCCAAGCCATTGCCCGTGTCACTGCGGGCAGAGGGGATGGCCAGGGATGCCAGGGCACCAGTGAGAGGATGCATTGGGGTTAGGGTCAAGCGGCGCATTCCCTGGCACGTACCTGTGAAGGGGAGGGAAAGCTGCTCTGGCCCCGGTGCTGAGCCGCAGCCCTGCTGCTGCATCCTTCCTCGCCAGCAGCCAAGTCCTTACACACCTGGATTTCTGGATGCAGTTACGGCGTAGCAGTTTCGTGGTTGGTTAAGGTGTTTTTCTGTGTTCTTACAAGGTAAAAACCTTTTTTCCTGCTTATATAGATTCATCCCTGTTAAGGTTAGTTGATTCTTTTGACTAGAATATCCAATATTGTACGAGGAGAGGCACTCGGCTGGCGCAGCCAGGCTGCTGTCGTAGGTTTGTCGCTCCCTGCCTTAGGGAGGATTTGCTGTGAGGTTGGTCCCCAGAGGAGGGCCAGGAGCATTTCTGTAGGAATTCCTTTCCATATTACTCTTCAGGCTACGGAGGATGCCCAAAACCTGGGGGACCACGATGGCCATCCTGCTTGCATTGAACGAAGAAAGGCTGGAGCCCAGCACCGGCGGCGCCGTGCGTGCAGTGCGGGCGCGCTTCTGCCCCTGGGCTGTCGGGAGCCACGTTCAGTCCCATAACAGGGGAAATGCCCGTGTGTAACTGGTTTGTAAAGCAAAAGCCATGACTTCACCATTTGTGTTTTATTCCTTTCCAACATGGTGTAAGTTTTTATGTTTCAAGAGCCTGTGTTCCGTCCTGTTTTCCTCCCCACCGGCACCACCCGGCCCAGGCTTCCGTCATGCTCCCAGGTTTTGCTAAGGGATAGCTGCTAAACGCGTTGGGGTTTAATGGCTATAGCTCACGAGCATGTTAAATTAAACAGTTACTGAAGGACATGGTAGGCTTTCATATTTTGTCTTCTCCTTGGGGAATTCTGAGGGATTTTTCACTGAAAACGCAGTGAAGCGGGGAGGGTTTAGGTGCTGGTGGGGGCGTGATTACTCTCTCAGCAGCAGCAGGAAGGGGCAATCGGTTTGCATCTGCAAATGGTTTAAGGCTGCCGTTTGCAACCCGGATTTGTGCGATTAAAATGCGAGCTGGGGGGGGGGGGGGGGGGCGGGCCGCCCGCCGGTGGCTGGCGGATCGAAGGGCTTCAGCCCCTGGGTTGTGTGGGTGCCTACGCCGGTTTTGCAAATCAATTCATCTCAGTGCGAGGCCAGCCTGGGGAGCCTCTCCCGCGGTACCTGGCCGTGCGAGGGGTCCCATCCGCGGCCAGGACAGGAGCACAGGATAATCCCTCCCACGGGAGACCCAGCCGAACCCATTGCGCCGTCTGGGCAACCATGTTGGGAACGCTGGCGACGCGATTGCAGCCGAGGGGGACACCGGAACG
>NW_009258491.1:60432-60669 GCF_000687185.1 Egretta garzetta | reverse complement strand
ATGCCAACCCGTCCCTTCGTGACGCGACGGGGTTGGGTCTCTGCAGCGCAGGGCACCGCAGCAGCCAGGGAAAACCTTTCTGTTTCAAGAAGGGCCAGACCCGAGGCGTCTGCAGCCTCGGCGGTTTGCAGAGCAGAGGCGGGGGCCCCGGCTCCACGATGACTTTCAGCTGTCACAACACAGCGGCGGGGCCAGGGTGTCCTTCTGGGAAGGGCTGAGCCGAGCGGATTCCCAAGC
>NW_009258491.1:57621-60375 GCF_000687185.1 Egretta garzetta | reverse complement strand
CTGAGGGAACCCAAAAGCGTGGCCAGCCCCAGAACCCAACGGCTCCCAGACCGCGGGGGTTCCTGGTGGGCGCTGAGGCTGGAGATGTTTGCGCTGCAGCGTGGGAATCTCTACTGGAAGGGCTTTTCGTCTGATTTTCAGCCACGTAGTAAGCCAGGCCTCCTGCAAGCACATCAGTTGCATTGTGATTAATAATCACACACCTTTTGCTTAGATACCCGCAACATTTTTTTTCAATGAGGCACCTGCAGCTTGGGAAACGCGCTGCAACCGTGAATGAAAAACTCGGCAGCACTGGCGCGGTGCTGACGCTGCGCCCGCCGTCGCGAGCTGGGACGTGTCTGGTGGCAGAAGCTGCTTTAAGCCACGGGGCCGCGGGAGGACGTGGGTGCAGAGCTCCTCACTTCCTCGCCCAGCAAAGCCAGACCCTTCCCGGGGGCAGAGCTACTTGCCCAGCTTTGTTGGTATCCATGCGTTCGCTTGCTCCTTGTAGCCAAGGAACTAACTAGAAATGCCCTTTCTCCTTCGTTTAAAGCCACTTTTATTAATGCATCGACACAAGATGGATGGTACTTCAGAAATACCTGCTGCAGTAGTGTGGATAGGAAAGCAGGAAGGTAATTATGAACCTAAAAGATGTTTGAAACAGAAAGATGTTTCCCCTGGAGTATCCAAGGACCGTTTGCCAGGAAAGCAAGTTTATCGTTTTTGCTAGGTTAATTAGAGCAGAGTAAGAGAGGGAAAAGCAAGAACGTGTCGCCCCCCCCCACCGCAGAGGTCCCTGAGCTCTGCGGCCGGTGTGGCCGCTGGTGGAGCAGGAGGAAGCCCCGCCACCGCCGCCTTCCCCGCCGGCGACGCACCGGTCACGCCGAGAACACGCGTGCGTTTGGGCAGGGACCCCGACAGAGCCTTCCCCTCCGAGCCTCCCGAAGAGCCCTGGCCATGACCGGCGCGGGCAGAAGAAAAGCCCTAAATCCCGCGTTTCGTTAGCGCTGCAGGATGCGTGGCGCCCAGGATGCCTTCGCTTTGTCATTCTAAGGTACTCGTGGTTCATTACTTCAGAAAGACCCCATTGGAGACCAACGCCGCAGAAGGCGCACGCTTCATTGGGCGCGCAGGAAAGGGGGGGCTCCCCACTCATTGTGAACCCCCGCAGTGGGGGGGCCGGCCCCTCCGACCTCTGGCCGCTCGGTTTTACTTGGCCTGTTTGAAAAACGTTTGGTTTCTCCGCTAAGCCGTCGGAGGCTACAGGGAATGTTGTTCTTGCAGCCTGGTTGCCTCCCAGCACGGGCTGGGCACCTGCACTGGGTTAATGGGAGCTGTGGGCTGCTTTTTAAGGCAGGAATGTACATTTATACAAATCTAGGCAAGCTTAATTACAGCAGCAACTGATGCCAGAGCTATGTCTCCTCTTTCAAATGAGTTCTTAAAATTTTGATTCATTGAAGACTCGTTTTGGGTGCGTGGCGCAGACTGTGCCTTCCTCTGCAGGCGGCTCAGGCTGACTGAGACCCGCTGGCCCCTGTCTCTGCACATACATGTGTATAGATACATACATACGCACACATATAGAGGCATATATTCGGCAAGACCCCTTGGTGTCACCACTGCCAGGATTGGGAAAGCAGAAGCCTGGTGTAAGGAGTGGGCTTGAGCAGCCGGGGAGTCCCCGGGCTCCGCTCGCTGCAGCGCTGGGGGGGGTGACCAGGGGCTGCAGCTGAAAAAGAGCAGAAATCAGCGGGACGTTGAGGATGGAGGAAGGAACTAAACAGCTTTGGGCAGCCCTGAGCAGTGCGATCCACAGCACAGAGCTGCCGACCGTCCCGGGCTCGGCAGGCTTTCCAGCCCCAGGCTGCCTGGGAGTCATCAACCTGATTTGCCAGTGAGAATAATTCCTTTTATTTGGTAAAAGACAGACATAGAATTTATTTTTATGTTTAAGAGCATTTTCAAGGAAATAAGTGGTTCAACCAGCAGCAGAAGGCGGATAATTTACTGCTGTCCTGCACCTCCCTCTTTGGCCTTTGCACGCGAACGCCTCTCGCCTCCTCACATTCGCTCCCCCCGTGCTGCTGAACTGGGAAAAGCCCCCCAACACGCTTCCCCCGTGAGCCAGACCTTTGGTAAATGTTCAACTGCACTGGAGCTGGGAACAACCGTCCCTGCCCATTCAAATGGCTTCGGCCCCAGGGCCTTGGGAAGGGAGAGGCGGGAGGGACCCGGATGGATCCTGCTCCCCCCAGCAGCCGTGGCTTTTTGGCCCAAAGTTGTGAAGCTCTGTCTTAAAATGGTTCCGGTGGGATTGGCAAATTTATGTTTAATATGTGCGGGTACTACAGGGGGTCCTGAGGTCAACACCCTGTAAGTGCCCGAGGAAGATCTGAGAGCATCCTCCGTGGGGCTCTCCAGGCTGTATCGATCCCAGGGCAGCTGCCTTCGTGCTGCTCCAAAAACCAAACCCCAAGGGTTTCAGCAGCTCGTGAAGGAGGGAAGAAAATTCTGCATAATGGGAAAAGCCGAAAAAGGTAAAGCCCAACACAACCCAAATATAGAAGGTTAAAACCAGAAATGTAGGCAAATAAAAGCTTCACGGTGACTAGACACTGCCTTTCCAAAAGTTTCCTAAGAGGTTGCACTCAGCTTCTAGAGTTTGGATTTGTCCACTCCACCCATTCCCAAAGCAATCCCATGCCCAAGCTGCCTTGGACGTCGGGCTGAGCTGCGTCAGTAAATAGCGGCAGGCATGGCCCATCC
>NW_009258491.1:39050-52803 GCF_000687185.1 Egretta garzetta | reverse complement strand
TTCCCAAAGCAATCCCATGCCCAAGCTGCCTTGGACGTCGGGCTGAGCTGCGTCAGTAAATAGCGGCAGGCATGGCCCATCCGAGCCGTCCTTCGCCCGCCGCCTTCCCGTGCCCCCAGGGCGCCCCGCTGACCCCGGGCCCCCGCACCCCCAGCTCCAAGCTCCGCCAGACGCTCCTGAGTGGTTTTTTTCCTATATTTTCCACAGAGGAAAGAGAACAAACAATAAGTGTTTAAAGGAGGATTTCGGCTAAGTTTCCTGAAATCCATTGTCATCTCCAGCTGGTAATTACCAAACCGGGAAAGAATTGCTCACGGGTTTCACTCGCCGTCTTTGGGACTAACGGATGGTAAATCCACAAAAGGCGGATTTGGAACAAAGGAAAACCCTCACGTTGCGCAGGCTTCTTTCGCGAGAAACTGTCGATGCAGTTAATTTAAAAAAGAATTGGACTCTGGAGCCAATCAGCCCTGAAGCGGGGGGTTCCATGCTCTGCTCGGACGCGGTTCGGTGGCTGGAGGCTGTTGGGGCAGCTCGGGATGCACAGGGGCTGCTCGGGCGGCTCAGACAAAAACAGAGGACGATTCAAGCTTAGTGCAAACAGGGCAAACTGAGCCCCCTAGCCAGGCCACTTGCTCCTTCAGAGAAATACCTGAACCTGGCCAGTTGGCTATTTCCATTACAGAAATATTGACTTTAATTCAAGACCTTTCCTCCCAAATCTTGCCCTTTTCCAGCCTGCAGCTGCAGCTCCCATTCAAACCGTCCTGACAGCCACGGAACCGAACTTCCAAAGGACTTTGCCTGGGTTTTTTCAGGACCAATTGTAAATATAAAACCTCCCTGAAATATTTCCTGTTTTTCCATAGGCTTTCAGTTTGTGCTTTTATTTATAAACACCTGATTTTGCTACAGGTCAGCCCTGCAAACCATTGACAACAGGA
Source organism: Egretta garzetta (assembly GCF_000687185.1). NCBI lineage: Eukaryota > Metazoa > Chordata > Aves > Pelecaniformes > Ardeidae > Egretta > Egretta garzetta. The sequence continues at coordinate 51,859 of NW_009258491.1, read as the reverse complement.
CGCAGTCGAGGCCGGCCACGCTCAGCCCTGGGGAGGCACCAGGGTCCCACCTCCATCCAGCATCTTCTTAGCAGCCTTTTCTCACCTCCCCCCCCCCCCACAGAGGTAGGATTAAATCGGCCATCTCCGCACCGCGTCCCTCAGGGGAGCTGGGTCCAGCCCAGGTTCTGGAGACAGATGGCAGGCGTGATTTTAAGAAAAAGTTTTGCAAGATGTGAGAGCTCCCTTTTAGTCGGCAACAAAGAATGCGGGAAAGAAATGAGCTAGGACCCAGCAGGAAATTTGTGAAGAAGGCTTGTGGCTGTGAAAGGAGACCGAGGCCGGTGGTGTTAAACCAGGGGAAGGTGGAAGGGGGGGGGGTCAGACCCAACACCCTGCCCTGCAGCAGCAAAGCCTGCATCATTCCTTGCCCCCGTGTTTTGGGCTGGTTGGGCAAGGCTTGTCCCCATCTGGTGATGGTGGGACAGGTGACAGGAGAGATTTGGAAAGGTAAGTGCCAAGCAGAACTATTAGACGTAGCTAAAATAATGAGGCTGCCGAAAAGAAGCTGAGCCCAAGGTCCTCTCCATCAGCACAGCTTAGTCGAAGGAAGCAGCTCGCAGAGGTTCATCAGTGGAAACTTGTGCTAAGCTCAGCCAGATCCACCAGAGAGGCTTCACCAAGCGAGGGAAGACCTGGAAAACCAAAGGAGATGTGGACCTGCTGAAACTGAAGCTCTGGGGACACACCGACAAGCCCGGTGTCTTCAGCCTGGGCAGCAGGGAGAGGCTGCAGGGTCACGGCAGGCGCTCAGTGGTGGCATCGGCATCACCGATGGTGGGAAGTGTTGGGCGCTCCCCAGCCCCACAGCCACCCCGGGCTGCAATTGCCCTGGCATTGGGTAGGGCCATCCTGCAGGGTTTCTTTTTCCAGCGGATGGGAAGGAATGGGAGCATTTTAAACGGCTGCCTCAGCTGGGCAACCGGGAGATGGGTGACCAGGAGTTGGGTGACTGGGAGATGGGTGACCGGGAGCAGCATCCCAGTGATCAGCAGCTGGGTGGTGCTCATAAAACCTTTGAGGCTCCTGCTGATTGCAGCATCTCAGAGAACCTGCACGAGGAAGGCATTAGGGCAGTAACCTGTAGCTCGTGTTTTGCTGTCGCTTCTATTCATTCATCGGGATCTCCTGAAAGCCTCTCCGAGACGAGCCAGAAGCTTTTGGCTTCAGATTAGAAATGAGACCTTGTGCCTCCTCTGGTGACCTCCAGACACATCCAGAGCTGGAGACAGGAAGGAACTGAGAGCTCATGAATGGGGAAGCAGCAGGCATTTTATGGAGGAGACTGTTTGTGTCCCTTATTAACACCACCACTTAAAGCGCTTCCGCATCTCCAGAAGCAGCTGGGTTGCCCTCTCAGAGCACCTGTGTTTTGCAGGCTCTCAAATCTTGCCCAAGTGCTTCTGTCTGGCCCAGATGAGCTCAGCTGGAGTGTGTTAATCCCCAAAGAGCCAGAGGGGTCATCAGCCCTTCATCAGCTGCAAGGACTGGGGAGGGATGTGTCCCATTAGTGACCCATGCATGGGAGGAGGCAGCGCAGTCTGGATGGACCAGGAATAGCTCACAACACCCCTCCCTGCCTCTTCAGCTAAGCATAGGAGATGGTTTTATTTTTCTCTTGTTCTTAAAACCTCTAACCCCTGTGCTAGACAGAAAGGTTTCACAAGCACAGCCTCAAGGGTCAGAAAAGCAAAAGCAGTTCAGCAAGGAAAGGATTTGAAGAATTTAGCTGGTTTGTATTTTATTGGCTTTTATAGGGCAGCCGGTGGCTGTCAGCTGCTCGGGGCGTTGAGCTCGGGCAGGGGAATGGCCACCGTCGGACCGCTTCGGGGTGCTGAGCCCCAGCACTGCCAGCGAGTGCTGCAGGTCACGGCCGTCCTGGGGCTGCCCGTTGCAGGAGCGGGGAGGCAGAGGGACATTCCCAGCGGGAAGTAAAGCGGCAGCAAACTGGAGGAGGAAAGCAAGGGGAGAGGACTAAGCTGCCTGGTTGCTTCGCCGTGCAGCTGGTACCCAGGCACGGCGTGCTTTGCTCGCCCAGAGCAATCGCTTCTGCCAAGAAATTGTAAAGCGAGCTGCTGAAGGAGGGGAGCAAGAGAGGGAGGACCGGCACGGCCCAAGTCAGAGCGAATACAGGCACCGCTCGCCTCCCTGGGCCCTCGGGGGCTGACCTGCACTGGCGCTGTAAGGAAAGCTCAGCGCGGCTGGATGTAAGTATTTAGCAATATCTACGTGCTACAAGTTGCTCTGTCTCTGGATGCTGTCGCCATCTCTAGTGACCGATAGTTACACCCCTGCGCACAGTTTCTGCAAACGAGCCCCATGATCCATCGAGGCAGGGGTGAGACCTCCCAGGTCCCGTTATGTCAGGGCTTACACCCCGCTTGCAAGGGCTCGCAGTCTGGTGACCTGGGATTGGGAACATCATTTCAGATCTGTTATGTCCTGCCTGGAGGAACAGAAGCTGCTATAAATCCCTTTGCATGCAACAGGAGCCGAGCAAGGGGGCAAAGGGACGATTCTGGCTCTTCCTAGAGGAATCGGAGATGGGGAGCAGCCTGCCCCGTGCCTGTGCTGCGGTTTGAGGCTGAGGGCAAGGCAGATCCGCGGGGCTGGAGCTGGGCCTGGGCTCGGGAAGCGCCCGTCCTGCTGGGATCTGGCTGGGATGAAGGTGCCGTGCCAGCATCCACCCCGGCTGCGGTCCCCACGGCTCCACGCGTGGCGGGGGCTGCTGTGCTCTCTCCTGTCCTCCTCAGCCCGGTGCTGGAGGGCTGGGGGCTGGCAGAGCACACAGCCCAAGATGAGCAGCCGGAGCCCGGGGCAGGGATGCTCCTCACCCAGCAGACAATTACTGCTTGCAATATCGCTCTGTGGCTTGCTGGTGCCCTCTGCAGTTGTTTCTCCTTATTGTAAATGCAAAATATTAATAATACAAAGGGACAATTTTATTACTTGATGACAGGAAGGGAGGACACGCGCCTGTCTTCCCAGGTTTGGAGAAACATGGTACGGTGCTCAGGCACCTGCAATCCTACCCGATGGGACCCTCCTTGTCCTCTCCCTCCTCTCGCACGCAGGCGGCGTGACCTGCTCGCTGGCTGTTTCCCCGCTGCCACGCGGTACAGCTTCTCCAACACGGTGACTCCGAAAACCTGTGGCCATGGTGGGAGTGCAGCGAAGGCTCTGCCCACCCCGGTCTGCAGGGCAGCAGCAACAGGGACGAACAAGGCTCCCAACCCCAACTGAACCGGGAATTGCTGAGAAGTGCAGCGGCTCCGGAGCTGCCTCTGGAGCTGCCGGAGCCCAGCCCTGGGGAGCCACCTCGCCGTCCCCGCCGGCAGTGCCCTTCATTTGAACTTCGTTTCCTTTTGCGAAGGAGTTTGATTTCTGAATTTTCTTTTAAAAAATCAAATCCAGAATAGAAGTTGTCTTTAGGGTCTTGGGGCCTTAAGTGGACATCTCAGAAGAACAGCTGAACCCCCCCAATCCTGATAACCTTCCGGTGATGCAGCCTGAGGCTGTACACAGGCACCCAGCAAAGTACCAGGCGGCTCACCCGAGACGAGGCGCTGCGTATCTCACGGGCACGGTATTTCACAAAACCTCATTGCTCCCAGCAGATATCTTCAGTCTGAAAAGAAAACATCAACCCCCTCGCAGGAGAGCGAAATAAAGCAAGTTCCAGCTGACAGATAACGCCAGCTCACGCTCGCAGGCTCATTTAACGCATCTCTGTAAGGTATTTATATATATATTTATTTTTATAGTAACCCCTCCAAAACAGTATGGGGATAACGCAGATGTGTGCCCCCCCTGTGCCAGCAGCGCTGCACGCTCGTTCCTTTTCCCCCCAATTCCAGAACGTCAGCCAGGCTGCCCCCCCGGGAAAGTGCACTCTGTGCAGGGATGCCGCCTCCTCCCCTCAGAGAGAAAAGTCAGTTTAGATTTCATTTTAAAATGGAAGCAGACACTCTTCTGTATGAAGTATTATTCTCTTTTAACCTGACTTTGTGCAGACTTGCAGACATTGCCTTGAAGCTGTTTTGGATACGACGCATGGCAGCAATCTCACGGAGCAACACACGAAAACAAAACTTGCAAGGAACAGTGGAAGTGTCACACTACATCACGGTCAAGCAATGAAAAAGTTTTTGGAATAAGAGTTGTATTAGAAGTGCTGGGCTGATAACAACAAGCACCTACACGGAATAAATCCTTCATATTGAACTGAACTGCTAACTGCATTTACTGAAACTACAATTTGCCACGGTTACCGTCTAGCTAGCTTATTAAAGAGTGAACAGTGGGGAAGCAAAACATTGCTCTTGTTCTGTACTTCTGTTTAATGGCATGGCACAGCAAAACTGGTAACCTTATCATAGGAAAACATCTCCACCTGCTTTTCATAGAAAAGAAATCATCTTACAGAAGTAATTACCATTTAATGAGTCTTCCCAGCTGGAAAAAAAAAAACCAAACAACCAAAACCCAAAAAAAACCCCAACAGAAAACCCTGCAAAATGCATCTTTTAGGACACTTCATGATAGACCATTCCAGCAGGAGTCTAAATACACAGGTTTTAGGTTTTGCCCGAAGTGGGATTTGAAAAAAAATTGGTCCATTGCTTCATTATTTGTTTTAGGAACAGCACCAAGTTTTCAGTTTCCCATGCAAACACGAAGCAGCTAATTCCCTTCACATTCTGCTGAACACCTGAGGTAGGGGACATAGCAGCATCCCACATCTAAGCCTACATCTAATTACACTTTAGAGAAGCATCTGTAGAAAGTGCTGCTTAAGGGCACACGCACCTCCCTCAAGCTAAATTCAGAGCGAGCAACGAGGATGCAGAGGCTTTTGAAATTCACTTAAAATTTAATTAAAGCTGAGTAACTGAAGTTAAAGTAATTTGCCACACACACACACTAGAACTGATGGTTCTGCAGATGTAAGCTGCAGAAAAAGGGATTGTTCTCTCTCCCCCCACCCCCCATTTTTTTTTTTTCTTTTAGAAACTTTGGCACTGGAAGTAGGGAGATTGCGAGCGCTTGTTGGCACAGCTGTGACACGGGTCAGGATACTGTTTTACAGAGGGAAACATTTCCCCCACCGTTTATAATGCATAGCCTAGCTGGAGTCCATTCAATCATCTCATGCCTTCAGGAAAGCTTTATGTGGCTTATTATTAAAATGGTTACAAATCCCCAAAATCTCAACAGATGTTTGCACTGAACTCCAAGGATTTCTCACGGCTTAACCACATACAAGCCCACTAGAGTGATCACTGCTTCATGGAGGAACAGCTCCCTAAATCTCTCATGAGCCACCGTGGGGGATAACTACGAAGCACTGACCAGCTAACGCTCCCCTGGGACACCCAAAGAGTTTGTCAGGTGCCGTGGGGCTGGAGATGGGTGGCACCAGCCTTTCCCCCTGCACATCCATTCACCACTGAGGCCCTCCTGTGGCTGCATGGCAGATGCTGACCGTCACTTCCACTGGGAGAAGGACAGCTGGGCGAGGAGTATCTGCCCAATTCTTCAGGGAAAGGTAAATCCATGGTCAAATCCACAGCTGCAATGGGAACTAACCAGAGGGAACTTCTCCAGCGAGAAAACATCTGACAGCTGGCAACATTACAGACGTCCCAGATAAGATGAGCGAGGGAGCAGCAAAAAGAAACAGGAGAGTGGGAACCACGGGGATGAAGGGCTGTGGGGTTCTCTCACCTTCCACACTGCCGCTAAGTCGTAAGAAAAAGCAGGATCAAACTGGCAAGATCTTGTCCGTAGGAAAACATTACCCCGAGGATAATTATAAAGCAAAGCCTTCAGAATCAGAAACACGTATTTACAGAGAAAAAATGCACATAATTAGCAGGAATAGCGTCCCAGTAAAAATCTACCTTGTTCTAGTCCAGTGCCTTGGTTCTGAATTCTTCTTCTGAACTCATTTCAGCTTTAATGTGTTTATCAGCAACAAAGAAGTTGAATGAAATGTTTCCGTCTCTAACAGAAATCTAAAAAAAAAAAAAAAAAAAAAAAAAAAGAAAACTCCTGAACCCAGAAAGCAACACTTCAGTACAAGAATTGGTTTTATTTTTACAGTGCAGTGATTGAAACAATGTAGAAATTTAACTTGCAAAACTGAATTTATATCACAATGTCTATCAGAAGGCAATACAGATGTGTTGCTTTGTTTTTAATCATAAAATATTTCTCTGGACACCAGAAATTACAAACTCTGAACACTATACACTTCACATTATTTTAGAGACTAATTTATCATAATTTAAATCTATCTTATAAACAATTTCTTTTAAAAAACATGTGGAAGATAAAAAGAACTCAAGTATTAAACTCAAGGCCTTGATCATTATTATTTTCTTTTTTTTTTTAAACAAAGATATTTTAAGAAATGTATCAAAATGATAAATCTGGGTATTATAGCTACTAGTCAGGCTCTGTAACGCACTGCTCCACAATTTCACGCAAGTTTGGATTCTCCATCGCAGCTGCTACTCTCTCTTTGTCGTTGATTTGCTTGTTGACTGCAAAACAACCCATGAAAAGCGAAGTCAGAAGCTGGTTTTGGTGGTACGTTACACCCCCTGCACCAGTAGCACGACAGATGCTAGATACCCTACTGCAGCGAGGATTTTCCAAACCGTGTGAACGGCCAGCTGAAAGGCTGAGGAAACACGGCTGTGCAGTAAGAGTACGCTCTGCCACCTTCTTTTTCAATTTTCTTTTTAGGTGGAAGGTATTATTTGCATCATATCCAAAACTGAAATTTGTACGACAGCTGACAAAGCACTGTACAGGCAGGCATTTGAGTTGCATAGCCTAGAATAAGAAGGTTGTGCCAGACGCAACAGCAGGCCAAGACAAGAAGAGTATGAGGGTGCTCAAGAGCCAGCAGTCAAAGGACAGAGGATCAATAGGAAATTGAGAACAAAGCAAATGAAAGCTCAGCCACAAAAAAACAACCATCAGAAACCAAACATTTTGTTACTTTTCCAGTTTAGGAAAAGAATGTAAGATGCACTAATGACATGTCTTGAAATAAAGTGTGAAATTTGCGACAAATTAGTAGTCCGGGTTCTCCAGGTTGAATTTCTAATCATTTAATCAAAAGAACCGATTTTCCCCATACAGAGATATCTAATGCTTAAGACCAAAAAAGCCTGGCACATTGCCTGGGCAAAGGCTTTAACAGCTCTTTAAGCCAGTGACCGGCCATCGCTTTGAAAGAATTTTGATGTCCTGCAAGTTTTACTTTAGACATTGACTGAGCAACATATTTTTGTTACGACGATGTTAAGATAGCGAGCTCGACCAGCCAGGAAGTTCTTAATTATTCAGCAGCACAGCAGCAACTTCTTTTGTTACAAACACAACTCAACATCTGCAAGAACTGTGGGGGTTTTTTTGTGTAAAAAACCAAACCAACAACAAGAAGCACATATTCACAGCACCAACACAGCTTCTGAAACAGCCTCAACTGCCTGTTTCATTGTAAAGCTTTAGCAGCATATTCATTTCTGAAAAGGACAGCAAGGTAGGGGAAGAAAGGACCTCTCAAAAGAACACAATCACAGCCTAAAGCTGCGCTCATTCATAAGCTCTACTTACTGTCTTCTTCAGTGGAATGTGTACCTTCAGATATGTAGATTTCCAGCTAGAGGAGAGATCGTTAATGTTAGATGCGTACATCAACAGTTGAATATATTCATTACTGGAAGAAAAAAAAAATTGTACAACACACACACACAATGCATGTCATTCATACTTCTAAAAGGTTCACAGACGATGAAGAGGGATCGATAACAAGAGCTGATCTTAGATTTCACTGCAACACAATCACAAGACAATCTCCTCTCCCATTTCAGAGAGGCCCCAATAATCTTTCTTCAAAATTGTGGAGGCATTCATTCCTCACCAATATCAACAGCTTCTGTGAAAAAATAATTGCGATTAGGCTACTGGAAACAAGAGCAGAGAACTGGCACTCCTTTCCCAGAAAGTTCTCTGCAGGCCACAATTCAGGAACTTGTTTAAAAGCCACCACAATTGCAAGTGTCACTTTCACAGGCTAAGCACTCCTGAAAAGACCTCCTTAGGAAGAGATTCCTGGCGCTCCATGATGAGAATCACAGATACTCGATTTGAAAATGGTCGTGTAACGCAGTGTCCATGTCCTGCATGGGAACAGATTCTAAGACTAGAATCTAAACAGACCTCAATCACCTTGATGCATCCAACAGGCCTGGGAAAAACAACAACAAAAAAACCCTCTCACACATGTTGAGCTGCAAGGAGATCTCATAAAACTGACCTAGCAAAGGAAAACCAAGTCAACAAATCCTATGCCTTTTATCTTATCTTCCTGAAGCTAAACCTATTTGTTACCATGTGTCCAGCATAACAAATCGCTGTCTACCTAATTTACTAGAAACATAAGTCTCGCTTTACACTGTTTAGCTGGAAAGATGAAGCTAGCAACTATAACACCAAAACAACAAGAACAAAATCAACACCAGAAATCCTAAGCTAATGAATTTATACTTTAAATTATTTCAGGCAAGTTTCTAAAGGTCTGTAAGAGACTGTATTTGTCCTTAAAGGTCTACTCTTAGTTCATGCGAAGACCCAAACAGCTTTCCTTAAGGGTGTATTAACCCCCTGCTTCCTGTATAGCTTCTTACACTCCAGCAGCACAGCCAGGGCTGGCCCCTCTTAGGGACAGTATATCGACCCTGGTCAGGCCCATATGCTATCTACACAACAGTTCCTAAGATGCAGGTCAGGAAGACTCCCTCAGTGCAGTTCCGGTTTTGAATTCTGCAGTTCTTCTAAACCCTAATGAACCTGTTCTGAGGGTTTTGCTTCCCAAATGACGCCTACACCAAGCAGTAGAACTCCCCTTAACTGGTTTCTAACTGATGACAGGGTAGCGCTCTTGCTTTCAGGGAGGGTTGGTACACTGGAAACAACTCTCAGATATTCCAAATAGTACAGCAGAGTCAGTAACTATTAATACTTTATATTTATGATGCCTAGATAATACTGAAATATTGCAGAAGGCCAAATTCAATTTCCCCAAGGCCAGAGTATGACTTAGATTCTTTGCAACCTTGGATTTGAAAACACCCTCTCTTCCACCAAGCAAGAGCCCCAATGACAGTGGGTGAGGAAATCCCTTGAAACATGGTGTATTTCAGAAGTGAAGCAATAAATGGTCTTTTGTAACGGAAAGGAAGAACCACCGTGATTCACCGATCCCTTCAGGCGCTACACTGTACTGCAGTGGTCACTCCCTCCATAGGCAAACAAGCTATAAAAAGACCCCATCCTTAATCACAGCTTGCAAGTTACTTGATCCTGCAGCAGACACTCTTCCAAAGAGAACCTGGCATACATTCACGTAGTTTAAAGTACGTTCCAGAACAGATACTTTACCTTATGTCTAAAAGGCAAACATCTCTGAAGTTTTATTCTTAAACAAAGGCCTGTTCGAACAAAACAGATAAGAGATTTTCTTGTAAAATTCAAGGTTTGAGATGCGTTTTCAGAGAATCCATATTTAACAACCAGAACCCACCAGTATAACTGACAACCTCCTTTTGCATTCTGAGCAGCACAAGCCACAGAGGAGACTAACAATTCGTGCTTTGACCCTTAGGACATAGCATCTCAGTTAAGCTCATACCTGCCTTACAAGCTTAGGAGGTCTCTGGTCTCTAAACATCTCCTAGAAACACTAAATACAGACAAATTCCTCCATTTCCAGCTTGCTTTTCTATTTTTGAAAGAGCGTCCTGGCTGTCACTGTGGCTGCATCTGTACAGAGAAGAATGCTTGTTTTGTTTTTTTAACATTTGTTAAAAAATGCAACATAAAGTGCTTGGAAAACACAAGCCTGCAGCGCCTTGGGGGCAATTCAAGCTCGTAACTTCATTATTTAACATCTAACGTACAGACCGAGCAGAGGAGCGTTGTCGTTCACGTTTGGGAGCGAGATCCAAGTTTGGGGACATCCCTACCACTAGCCCACTGCAATTTCCCCACAAGGCCTGGCTTTGCGATGAGCTACGCACAGACAAAGCCATACCGCAGCCCCAGTGTGTCCTCAGGCTGAGCCAGTGGTAACAGCAGTAGAAAATACTCCCCAGAAGAACTGCCGGCTTAGAGTACTCTGTACAGATACGGAAGTTTGGAGAAAAAACCTGCTTACTGCCTACAGTCTTACATATACTACCCAACCATCTGAAAGAGTTACCATAACCCTTTCCTGGAACAACGGTTTGAGGAACTGCGCTTCAGAGGTCACACAATACTGGTAACGCTGCACAATCAAACAGACATCAAAGCCCTGGCTGACATTGAAGTGCTGAGAACATGATTAGCACGGAGTTTAAGATTTGACACGTACATCACTGATCCTCAGGTCTGAGCCTTAACCCACTGACATTCCTAACAGGGTCAAACTATAAATAAATTATTACTGTTTGGCGTGCTAAGGCTTTACTATCTATACTGTACTTCCTACATAAAGCTGCAAAGGTTTATTGGGGCATAAATACGTGTACTTCTTCATTAAATTAAAGATTTGCTTTCCCTTAAATCTTTAAAATAGACTGATAAATCTTACTACTGACATATAACGGTCAGAGTTGCTAACCTTGGTACATATAAACAAGTCATTTCGGAGACCTCAGATGTGATTTTTCAGATGCGATCTCACCACAAATAAGAAGGAAGAAAAAAGCAAAATAAGCCAGTGTAGATTCTCATTCAACTTAATTGCTTTCCAACTCTGAACAGTCCGGATTTTTTTTTGTATTCTTGGATTGCGTGTGGGGTTTTTTGTACATGTGTGGGAATGGAGAACAGTCCATAAGGTAAGGAAAAGATAAGGGAAGCAATCATAAAGTTTTAACATTTTTTTAAATTTAAGAGCTGACAATTTCTTTAATTTAACATTACTAAAATAATTTGGAAAATATAAAGGAATTCTGTACCACTTCCCAGTAGATCTTTGAGAGCTTCTCTTTGAAGAGTCTCCCTAACTTGATACAAACAGATGCATGTCCCGACATTTCTTCCGTTTTTTGTTTGTATTGCTACTAGGGTTCCCAAGATGAAATTTCTGGTCAAACTGCTGGCAAAGCAATGCTGAATTTTAACTAAGACTGATGTTATTCTGATAACCTAAAATTAACTCTATGCTCATTGTTAGAGATTTAATGAAACGGAAATCTTACCGATGAGAGTAGCCAAAGAGCAATGAGGTACTGTTGGTGTAAACCTGATGATGACCAGATATTCATCCTCACCTATCTCATGCACTTCCACACAGCTTTCTGTTACCACTTCCAGTTCTTCTAAAGTATTAGGTTTCTCCGGGTCCCGGATAGTACGGATTATATCTAAAGCAGAAGACAAGTGACCAACAATAATGTAGCTTTCCTGAATTTAATAAAAGGTACTTTTATTAGAAACCATCTTCCCAGCATTGTTTATTTTGCTCCTCTTCAGAACAGGCAGAGCTGGAAGTATCAGTGACACATTATCTCACAAATTGCTTCAGAACCGGGCAAACTGAGGCATTTATAGCTCACTGTGCACGTACTTTTCACATTCCAGTGCTAAACTTGCTATTATTTTTACAATCCCATTATAATAAACAGAAATCAAAACATGCCTATCAAAGGATATGCATCACCTTTGGAACTACAGGCCATTTAACATTAACCTAGCCAAAAGCTATACACAGATGTAGTATTTCAGATCGGTTTGCTTGCCTTTCAGGTTTTTCAAAATCTAACTTATTAACAAGACAAGCCAGATTTCCTTCTCATCGTCTTCTCTCCGCTTCCCAGCCTGGGCCTCGCAGATAAGATTTTTGAAGCCATCCTAAGGAAAGCCAATACAAAAATAACGCACTAATCCATATTTATCTGTATCAATGGTTGCTTCCTTAGCTTGTAAAATGTGGAAATCAACTAGTTTTAATGAAATCAATGTTTTAATATACCTGCATAGAAAATGATAAGCAGCATTGCCTTTTATAGAAGCAACGTGGTCTGGATTAGCTTAAGGAGGTTTCATTGTACAATGAAGCAGAATTACATTTCTTGTTGCTTTTTCCATAGAGCAAAAGGTTTTAAAGTAATATTCAATAGCTACCATATGTGATGATAGGGCACCGAAAAATAACACACAAGAGAGTGTATGAATTCAGTAAATTACCTAAGAGCCTGAAAAAAATAAGCCTCTGCACTTCAGCATCTTTGCTGAGTAATGCAGCACAGAAGGCAAGGCAACGAGGTCTCTAGCCCATTCACATCTGGGCCACGCGCACAGCGTAACTTGAAGAGACATGAATTTTGGCAGTGAAGGCCAAACCTGGGAAGTTCCCGGCTGTCACCTCTCACTTGCTTCTGCCTTGTATGCAGTTGCTTGCCCCTCAGAAATGCAAGTACAAGCATTTCTGGTATAAATACGGTAACTAGAGGGATACAGGTTAAGATCACTTAAAAAACCCCAAACCAAACCACAAGGTTAAAGAAAAAGAATGGGGAGGTATTTTTAGCTGCTGCAGTGATTTTCTTTCTAGTGTAGCCCTACCAATAGCTCTCCTACAATAGCCAACTGTATTGCAAAAGCAAACGTGACACCAGCCTTCACCACAGCAAATTACTTCAGCCTATCTTCAGGTACAGACAGACCCACCCAGCTCTCGAGAGCTGCAAAGCTGCTCTCGGCCC
>NW_009258491.1:36751-38987 GCF_000687185.1 Egretta garzetta | reverse complement strand
CCTGCCGTTAGGCTGATAGGCCCAGCCTCTCAGCAGGCCTCACAGGCACAGTACAACATGGCACTAAGATTGCTAGATATCGTTTCCAGGCAGGAAGGAAGCAGGCAGGCAGTGGGCAGGAACAGTAGTTCATGTCTGTCTGGACTCCATCCCTGCAGGCATAGCCTAAAGTCTCTGACCTGTGAGGGAGGAAAAGACTTAGATTTGTGTAGTTGCATAAGCTTTTGCTCCTGGTACTCACCTCACCTTCTCAGAACCTCTCACCCTCCTGCAAGGGCCACTGAAATTGCTCTCAAAACCTAGGTAGTCCTTCAGCAGGGCCAGGAAACACTTGCTGTCCAAAATAAGTTGTCGTCATTCATACCATAAAACAAAATTTGGGATGAATGAGAGAACTTAGCACCATTCCCCGATTTCCAGTGAAGCAGACAATTGCTTGAATCATTCTGAAGCCCCTATCCCCTGTTCCTCTGCCTACATCATAAGCGTGCTATGCTGCTTAATTACAAACCTGGAAGACACAGTAGATGCCACAAGGCTATTTGTTCTGTGTTCCCAAAGAATTGATAGCTGTCCCCTCAATTACATTTGGGATCATGATGGTAACAAGCAAACAAACTATCTAGCTTTATTAGAATGTTTTCCAGCAAACAGCTCAATTGTCTCATTTGTCAGACCACTAAAAAGTATTTTCACCTTTTTGCCATTGTTCGGTCTCTAATATCACTTTTTGCTTAAAGTCTTAGACAACTACAGAAGTCTAAGCCAAACAAACCATCTCAAGGAAAACAGAAAGACTACTTGAAGAAAATGTTTTTGATCCTGCAATATCTTGATTTTAAGCAGAGGAATTCTCACTGAAGGGACTTTTGATGTTTTATGCATAAGAATAGTTCAGTTGGAAGGGACCTACAACGATCATCTAGTTCAACTGAAATGACTTCATATATACATGTAACAGAAGAGCTTTCACATACACATTTCCTTGTAATTTCTCATAAATTTCTTCCTCTATTTTTAAATTTTATCCTCTTTCTATGTGAAAAGGCCCACTTAAAGAAGAAATCAGTTACTTCACCAAGCAGCAAGAGGAACACTGAAGTTGACTTAGTTCAGCAGTTCTTCATGGATGTCTCTGGTCTTTTAAATTTAAATGTTACACAGACAGATGCTTTAGTTCTGCAAAAATCACTCACACACACAACTTTATGGATGAACTGAAATCAACAGGACTACTTACATGCTTAAGGTTCATAACCTAAGTTATTACTTAGAACCACTGATGTTTTAATGTACCTATATTTAAACACCACTCCAGTTTTAAAATTGAGTTTGTTTGACGTTGTTTCCTCATTTATTCTTTTTAGACAAAACTGTGTACAGTGCTGCATAAGATCATAGAATCATAGAACCGTTTGGGTTGGAAAAGCCCTTTAAGATCATCAAGTCCAACCATTCCCCTGCCCCTGCCATCCCACCACTAAACCCTGACCCTCAGCACCGCATCTGCCCGGCTGTTAAATCCCCCCAGGGGCGGTCCTCACACTACTCTTATTGCCTACAAAATAACAGTGCCTTGAAGCTTGACAGTGTTTCTGGAAGCCTCTCAGATCCTCCATGCAGCATTTCCAGAGGTGAAATCTCTCCATATTATACAAAACCCTCAGTCATTCAGTAACAGAAATCTCCATTTCGCTGGACTATGCGGCTGACCTTTCTGGAATTTCTTGCCTGTCCAGGTGCATCCAGCTCCTCTTCCATCTAAGGTGATGAAACACTACGGTAACTGCCCCCAGCGCAGGGGCTGAGCAAGCCCAGCAGCAGGCCAGCCCCCTTCCCACAGGCTGAGGAGCTGGGAAGCAGCAGCATCACCCACCAGCCGAGCGGTGCACTAGGACGGCTCTCTCAGCACGCTCCTTGCTCGGGACCCCAACAGTGACCATGGCACACGCTCCATCCCAAGGTCACAGCACCCACCCCATCTCCAGGCTGGCGGTGTGGCTCAGGAAAGCCAGCCGGCAGCCAGGGCAGGCCCCCGCCCTTCCCTTAACGCCTCCTGGACTCCCCAGCACCCCGAGGGTAGCACCCCTTGTTCTTTCGGTGACAACCCCACACCCCTGGCAGCAGTTCCACCTTTCAAGTGAGCCAGGCTGCCTTCCTGCCCCGCTCCAGGAGCGGCCCCCGGCACCCCAGCCCCTCAGGGACCCCGCCCGAGCGCGCCCACCCGCTCAGCCCC